>NC_092290.1:19025953-19090953 GCF_036320965.1 Panulirus ornatus | reverse complement strand
CCTCACAACACGGCCTACAACCCTCACAACACGGCCTACAACCCTCACAACACGGCCTACAACCCTCACAACATGGCCTACAACCCTCACAACACGGCCTACAACCCTCACAACACGGCCTACAACCCTCACAACACGGCCTACAACCCTCACAACACGGCCTACAACCCTCACAACACGGCCTACAACCCTCACAACACGGCCTACAACCCTCACAACACGGCCTACAACCCTCACAACACGGCCTACAACCCTCACAACATGGCCTACAACCCTCACAACATGGCCTACAACCCTC
Organism: Panulirus ornatus; assembly: GCF_036320965.1. NCBI lineage: Eukaryota > Metazoa > Arthropoda > Malacostraca > Decapoda > Palinuridae > Panulirus > Panulirus ornatus. The sequence goes on along the minus strand of NC_092290.1, from coordinate 19,090,655 downwards.
ACAACACGGCCTACAACCCTCACAACACGGCCTACAACCCTCACAACATGGCCTACAACCCTCACAACACGGCCTACAACCCTCACAACACGGCCTACAACCCTCACAACACGGCCTACAACCCTCACAACACGGCCTACAACCCTCACAACACGGCCTACAACCCTCACAACACGGCCTACAACCACTACACTAACCTAAGACAAATCAAGTCTAAATCTCTGGCTACAACATCCAGGGTATATAAACACCCATTTATATATATTGGGTATATAAACACCCATTTATATTGGTTACACCCCCGCGCGCCGGTGTTGCCAACATCCACCCAAATCCTGGTTGCACCGAACGTAAATTACCCGCTACACGAACCCGACAGTTGGCTAAACCAGTTTTGAATCCTGGCAAACCGCCATGTCAATATTCACTCCTGTCTAACCTAACCTAACCAACCACACCAACCACATCAAACATCACCACACCAACCACATCAAACATCACCACACCAACCACATCAAGCATCACCACACCAACCACATCAAACATCACCACACCAACCACATCAAACATCACCACACCAACCACATCAAGCATCACCACACCAACCACATCAAACATCACCACACCAACCATCACCACACCAACCACATCAAACATCACCACACCAACCACATCAAACATCACCACACCAACCACATCAAACATCACCACACCAACCACATCAAACATCACCACACCAACCACATCAAACATCACCACACCAACCACATCAAACATCACCACACCAACCACATCAAACATCACCACACCAACCACATCAAACATCACCACACCAACCACATCAAGCATCACCCAGCGAATAGCGTCAACACGAATACGTGGCACGAAGCAACATGGCCGCCACGGTATACGAATCACAAGGACAAGAAATACTTGATCACTTCTCGCTTCACTAGACCCGTTCCCCCAGGGGAAGGCTCCCTCCCTCCACCCGTTCCCCAGGGGGGAAGGCTCCTCCCTCCACCCGTTCCCCAGGGGGGAAGGCTCCTCCCTCCACCCGTTCCCCAGGGGGGAAGGCTCCTCCCTCCACCCGTTCCCCAGGGGGGAAGGCTCCTCCCTCCACCCGTTCCCCCGGAGGGAAGGCTCCTCCCTCCACCCGTTCCCCCGGGGGGAAGGCTCCTCCCTCCACCCGTTCCCCCGGAGGGAAGGCTCCTCCCTCCACCCGTTCCCCCGGAGGGAAGGCTCCCTCCCTCCACCCGTTCCCCAGGGGAAGGCTCCCTCCCTCCACCCGTTCCCCAGGGGGAAGGCTCCTCCCTCCACCCGTTCCCCAGGGGGGAAGGCTCCTCCCTCCACCCGTTCCCCAGGGGGGAAGGCTCCTCCCTCCACCCGTTCCCCAGGGGGAAGGCTCCTCCCTCCACCCGTTCCCCAGGGGGAAGGCTCCTCCCTCCACCCGTTCCCCAGGGGGGAAGGCTCCTCCCTCCACCCGTTCCCCAGGGGGAAGGCTCCTCCCTCCACCCGTTCCCCAGGGGGGAAGGCTCCTCCCTCCACCCGTTCCCCAGGGGGGAAGGCTCCTCCCTCCACCCGTTCCCAGAGGGGGATGGCTCCCTCCCTCCACCCGTTCCCCCGGGGGGAAGGCTCCTCCCTCCACCCGTTCCCCAGGGGGGATGGCTCCCTCCCTCCACCCACAGCCAGGGGAGGGAGGGCCTCCTCCCTACACCCCCCTGGCTCTTACCAACCAACCAACTCATGTCAAAATTCGTGATACACTTTAAAATGCAAAGCTGCTTTGTAACATGAGTTAAATATGTAATTAAACGAAGGTGTAAACACATGATATATGACAATATATGACTATCATTATTATCATTATTATTATTATTATTATTATCATTATTATCATTGTCATTATTATCATTATTATTATTATCATTATTTTATCATTATTATCATTATTATTATTATTATTATTATTATTATTATTATTATCATTATCATCATTATCATTATTATCATTATTATTATTATTATTATTATTATTATCATTATCATCATTATCATTATTATCATTATTATTATCATCATTATTTTATCATTATTATCATTATTATTATTATTATTATTATTATTATTATTATTATTATTATCATTATCATCATTATCATTATTATCATTATTATTATCATCATTATTTTATCATTATTATCATTATTATTATTATTATTACTATTATTATTATTATTATTATTATTATTGTTGTTATTATTTATTGGCTTTACCCCCAGTCTATAAAAATATTCTAGAGTTACCCAAGATGTTTCTAAGGCTCCTACTGCCCCCAGACTGCTCTCCTTCCAGTGGCAGGGAAATGTGGTCTCCCTTGCGGTGATCCACCAGTCCAAGTTGACTTCCCACTCGAGGCCTAACCTCGAGCAGGGGGAGTCCGGTAACAACATACTGTGGTATTGAACACTTAGTCTCAACTGAAACATTTATGTAACACACACACACACACACACACACCTCCTCCACCACACACACACACCTCCTCCACCACACACACACACACACACACACACACACACACACACACACACACACACACACACACACACACACCTCCTCCACCACACACACTCACCCCTCCTCCACCTCACACACACACACACACACACACACACCTGCTCCACCACACACACTCACACACACACTCACCCCTCCTCCACCACATACACACACACACACTCACCCCTCCTCCACCACACACACTCACACACTCACCCCTCCTCCACCACCACACTCACACTCACACACTCACCCTCCCTCCACCACACACACTCACACACACACACACTCACCCCTCCTCCACCACACACACACACACACACTCACCCCTCCTCCACCACACAAACACACTCTACCCCTCCTCCACCACACACACATACTCACCCCTCCTCCACCACACACACTCACACACACACACTCACCCCTCATCCAACACACACACACACACACACACACACACACACACACACACACACACACACACACAATGGACGTGGAAAGGTTCACATAAATATATTAATCCACTCCCCAAAAAACTTGAGTTCCACTCTTATTATTGTCCTTAATAGTTAGTTTTCTTTGATGGTCTTCCCACTTATGTGACATTAAAGAAAACTGAGCGACATGGCGAGGGTTTAGGAAGGGGAAGGACAAATAAATTCCTATCACTCAACACCTGCGCTGGGTATCCACGCCAATGGCCAGCCAACCACTCGTTAATTGAGCGTAATCACCCCAAAAGCACAGTGGATCTGTATGATCACCCGGGTGGCGGAGAGCAACAGTGTGGTGGATCATCATGCCTACCCTACCATATATGGTCTCTGCTGTACACAATCTGTCTCGCGCCTGCGCACCTGCACGCCTCATCACCCCGAGCGGGGTCTGCAGGTAGGGAGGTCTTCTGTCTTCCCCCAGGATGGTCTACCCACCTCATCACCCCCCGAGCGGGGTCTGCAGGTAGGGATGTCTTCTGTCTTCCCCCAGGATGGTCTACCTACCTCATCACCCCCCGAGCGGGGTCTGCAGGTAGGGAGGTCTTCTCTCTTCCCCAAGGATGGTCTACCCACCTCATCACCCCCCGAGCGGGGTCTGCAGGTAGGGAGGTTTTCTGTCTTCCCCCAGGATGGTCTACCCACCTCATCACCCCCCGAGCGGGGTCTGCAGGTAGGGAGGTCTTCTCTCTTCCCCCAGGATGGTCTACCCATCTCATCACCCCCCGAGCGGGGTCTGCAGGTAGGGAGGTCTTCTCTCTTCCCCCAGGATGGTCTACCCACCCATCATCACGTTATGTAAACATTCCATCAATACCAGTTGGTCCAGCCCGGATAACAGACCAGGACAGACCATCCAGGAGGGAGGTGGAGGGGGAGGAGGGAGGGGAGGGGGGAGGGGGAGGGGGGTATGTTAAGTGTAGGCCACACAAGGTCACGTGATGATGCAGGGACACAAACCCATGAATGATGATGGGTGAAGGTGAAGAAGGTGGTCTATACCCCCGACGGATAGACTGTACAAACCCAATCCTTAAAATACTTTAAAAGGTGAACTACCTAAAATTCAGAACCGTTGAATTTTTAAAGTTGTAAACAAAGTTGACACACAAAATCGAGACACCTAAAGCTAAGATGGTGATGGTGTTTACCCACATCCTTGGGAGGGGACGTGGTGGTCCTGGCCAGCTGCAGGCCACCTCACGAGGGTGTGGGATTGTCCTGGCCAGCTGCAGGCCACCTCACAAGGGTGTGGGATTGTCCTGGCCAGCTGCAGGCCACCTCACGAGGGTGTGGGATTGTCCTGGTCAACTGCAGGTCACCTCACGAGGGTGTGGGATTGTCCTGGCCAGCTGCAGGCCACCTCACGAGGGTGTGGGATTGTCCTGGCCAGCTGCAGGCCACCTCACGAGGGTGTGGGATTGTCCTGGCCAGCTGCAGGCCACCTCACGAGGGTGTGGGATTGTCCTGGCCAGCTGCAGGCCACCTCACGAGGGTGTGGGATTGTCCTGGCCAGCTGCAGGCCACCTCACGAGGGTTTGGGATTGTCCTGGCCAGCTGCAGGCCACCTCACGAGGGTGTGGGATTGTCCTGGCCAGCTGCAGGCCACCTCACGAGGGTGTGGGATTGTCCTGGCCAGCTGCAGGCCACCTCACGAGGGTGTGGGATTGTCCTGGCCAGCTGCAGGCCACCTCCCACAGTCCCAGAAGTGTGTGGGATTTCCTTTCCATGAATGGATGGTACGATTGTCTTCGTCGCGACTTCGGTATGGCTTCCAGCACCACAACTGCCACGCTGGTCTTCCCTCCGCCTCCCTCACCCACAAGTGACCTACAAACTCGGGAGAAACGTATTTGCAGAAGCACCACCTGGCGTTCAGAAGACGCGTTCAACAAATAATCAGGTTTAGCGGGGCGTTTAACCTAGGTCGGAGGCACGGGTTCGGACGCGGGCAAGCCGCGCGCGCGCCTACGTCACCGACAAATATTTATTCAGACCTGACGTACAGGTGACGCCCTTAGTGACCTGACGTACAGGTGACGCCCTTAGTGACCTGACGTACAAGTGCCGCCCTTAGTGACCTGACGTACAGGTAACGTCCTTAGTGACCTGACGTACAGGTGCCGCCCTTAGTGACCTGACGTACAGGTGACGCCCTTAGTGACCTGACGTACAGGTGACGCCCTTAGTGACCTGACGTACAGATGACGCCCTTAGTGACCTGACGTACAGGTGACGCCCTTAGTGACCTGACGTACAGGTGCCGCCCTTAGTGACCTGACGTACAGGTGACGCCATAAGTGACCTGACGTACAGGTGACGCCCTTAGTGACCTGACGTACAGGTGCCGCCCTTAGTGACCTGACGTACAGGTGCCGCTCTTAGTGACCTGACGTACAGGTGCCGCCCTTAGTGACCTGACGTACAGGTGCCGCCATTAGTGACCTGACGTACAGGTGCCGCCCTTAGTGACCTGACGTACAGGTGACGCCCTTAGTGACCTGACGTACAGGTAACGCCCTTAGTGACCTGACGTACAGGTAACGCCCTTAGTGACCTGACGTACAGGTGACGCCCTTAGTGACCTGACGTACAGGTGACGCCCTTAGTGACCTGACGTACAGATGCCGCCCTTAGTGACCTGACGTACAGGTGACGCCCTTAGTGACCTGACGTACAGGTGCCGCCCTTAGTGACCTGACGTACGGATGCCGCCCTTAGTGACCTGACGTACAGGTGCTGCCCTTAGTGACCTGACGTACAGGTCCCTTCCTCAACACAGAGCCACATGGTAATGCAATAATCAACAGAGAGAGAGAGAGAGAGAGAGAGAGAGAGAGAGAGAGAGAGAGAGAGAGAGAGAGAGAGAGAGAGAGAGAGAGAGAGAGAGAGAGAGAGAGCTGACGTGACTGCAGTGTTGATAGTACACGTAAACACAAGCCTGGCCGTCGTAAAGATAACCTTATCGCTAGCAGATGAAGCTTATCAGCTGGTCCAGCTTACGATAAGCTGTCACAACGTCAACATATCATTAATGACAACCTACCATGTGTGTGTGTGTGTGTGTGTGTGTGTGTACGTGTGTGTGTGTGTGTGTGTGTGTGTGTGTGTGTGTGTGTGTGTGTGCGTCGTGAACCTTCTCCACTTGAGCAATCTACAGTGGACGAACTGGAACACGGTGTTGTTACGAAACACACAAGACACTGTGAGGGAGGGAAGGGGGACTCTCTCTCTCTCTCTCTCTCTCTCTCTCTCTCTCTCTCTCTCTCTCTCTCTCTCTCTCTCTCTCTCTCTCTCTCACACGCCGGGCAGTACACACAGTTAACAACTGGTGATAAGAGAGGACGACCCAGTATAACTAACAAGTTGTGAACTCGTTGTTCAGGCCTGGTGTATATACACCCACCCACAACCTCACGGTCCTGGCCTCACTGTATGGCACTACACACACTCACAATACACAATACACTCACAACATACAACATACAATACACTCACAATATACAATACACTGACAACACAGCACAAAACACTCACAACACACAATACACTCAATACAAAACACTCACAACACTCATTATACACTCACAACACATTCACTATACACTCACAACACACTCAGCACATACACAATACACACAACACTTGGCCACTCTATCTGACATTTTCTTTTGTTCATACATCGTCACAGACGAAACATTATTAAAACATTTCATTTACTCAAAAATAATGTAAAACCAGTTAAGGTCCAGTCTGTAATTAAGGTCCAGTCTGTAATTAAGGTCCAGTCTGTACTCGAGGTCCAGTCTGTAATTAAGGTCCAGTCTGTAATTAAGGTCCAGTCTGTAATTAAGGTCCAGTCTGTACTCGAGGTCCAGTCTGTAATTAAGGTCCACTCTGTAATTAAGGTCCACTCTGTAATTAAGGTCCAGTCTGTACTCCAGGTCTAGTCTGTAATTAAGGTCCAGTCTGTACTCGAGGTCCAGTCTGTAATTTAGGTCCAGTCTGTAATTAAGGTCCAGTCTGTAATTAAGGTCCAGTCTGTACTCCAGGTCTAGTCTGTAATTAAGGTCCAGTCTGTACTCGAGGTCCAGTCTGTAATTAAGGTCCAGTCTGTAATTAAGGTTCAGTCTGTACTCGAGGTCTAGTCTGTAATTAAGGTCCAGTCTGTAATTAAGGTCCAGTCTGTAATTAAGGTCCAGTCTGTAATTTAGGTCCAGTCTGTACTCCAGGTCTAGTCTGTAATTAAGGTCCAGTCTGTACTCCAGGTCTAGTCTGTAATTAAGGTCCAGTCTGTAATTAAGGTCCAGTCTGTACTCCAGGTCTAGTCTGTAATTAAGGTCCAGTCAGTAATTAAGGTCCAGTCTGTACTCCAGGTCTAGTCTGTAATTAAGGTCCAGTTTGCTGGCTGGCGGAGTGAAGTCATTTGAAAGGTGTTGGGTCAAATCTGGTATGGGCTCCAGGTCACCACACATCAATACACTATCTTATCTGGACCTGAAAGGCCCTCCAGGTCCGTCCGCCCGGGGCCCCTCTTATGTTAATGTGTGCCCCAGGGGGCCCGCCCACTCGGGGTCCCATTAATCACCCACCTCTACCCATGTACAGTCCCCCAGGCGTCAGCCACATAACCATGTACACTTCACCCATTTTCTCTTTCCTACAGACGCGTACATGATAACTTCCCCCACTGAAATGTTTGTAACACATTCCCACTGCATCATCGCCACTGAAATGTTTGTTGTAACACATTCCCACTGTATCATCACCACTGAAATGTTTGTAACACATTCCCACTGTATCATCGCCACTGAAATGTTTATAACACATTCCCACTGTATCATCGCCACTGAAATGTTTGTAACACATTCCCACTGTATCATCACCACTGAAATGTTTGTAACACATTCCCACTGTATCATCGCCACTGAAATGTTTGTAACACATTCCCACTGCATCATCGCCACTGAAATGTTTGTTGTAACACATTCCCACTGTATCATCACCACTGAAATGTTTGTAACACATTCCCACTGTATCATCGCCACTGAAATGTTTGTAACACATTCCCACTGTATCATCACCACTGAAATGTTTGTAACACATTCCCACTTGCTAGGTTAACACAGCCCAGGAGCCGTGATACTTGCTAGGATAACACAGCCCAGGAGCCGTGATACTTGCTAGGTTAACACAGCCCAGGAGCCGTGATACTTGCTAGGATAACACAGCCCAGAAGCCGTGATACTTGCTAGGTTAACACAGCCCAGGAGCCGTGATACTTGCTAGGTTAACACAGCCCAGGAGCCGTGATACTTGCTAGATTAACACAGCCCAGGAGCCGTGATACTTGCTAGGATAACACAGCCCAGGAGCCGTGATACTTGCTAGGATAACACAGCCCAGAAGCCGTGATACTTGCTAGGATAACACAGCCCAGGAGCCGTGATACTTGCTAGATTAACACAGCCCAGGAGCCGTGATACTTGCTAGGATAACACAGCCCAGGAGCCGTGATACTTGCTAGGATAACACAGCCCAGGAGCCGTGATACTTGCTAGGTTAACACAGCCCAGGAGCCGTGATACTTGCTAGGATAACACAGCCCAGAAGCCGTGATTCTTGCTAGGTTAACACAGCCCAGGAGCCATGATACTTGCTAGGTTAACACAGCCCCGGAGCCGTGATACTTGCTGGGTTAACACAGCCCAGGAGCCGTGATACTTGCTAGGTTAACACAGCCCAGGAGCAGTGATACTTGCTAGGTTAACACAGCCCAGGAGCCGTGATACTTGCTAGGTTAACACAGCCCCGGAGCCGTGATACTTGCTAGGTTAACACAGCCCAGGAGCCGTGATACTTGCTAGGTTAACACAGCCCAGGAGCAGTGATACTTGCTATGATAACACAGCCCAGGAGCCGTGATACTTGCTAGGTTAACACAGCCCAGGAGCTGTGATACTTGCTAGGTTAACACAGCCCAGGAGCCGTGATATTTGCTAGGTTAACACAGCCCAGGAGCTGTGATACTTGCTAGGTTAACACAGCCCAGGAGCCGTGATACTTGCTAGGTTAACACAGCCCAGGAGCCGTGATACTTGCTAGGTTAACACAGCCCAGGAGCCGTGATACTTGCTAGGATAACACAGCCCAGGAGCCGTGATACTTGCTAGGTTAACACAGCCCAGGAGCCGTGATACTTGCTAGGATAACACAGCCCAGGAGCCGTGATACTTGCTAGGTTAACACAGCCCCGGAGCCGTGATACTTGCTAGGTTAACACAGCCCAGGAGCCGTGATACTTGCTAGGTTAACACAGCCCAGGAGCCGTGATACTTGCTAGGTTAACACAGCCCAGGAGCCGTGATACTTGCTAGGTTAACACAGCCCAGGAGCCGTGATACTTGCTAGGTTAACACAGCCCAGGAGCCGTGATACTTGCTAGGTTAACACAGCCCAGGAGCCGTGATACTTGCTAGGTTAACACAGCCCAGGAGCAGTGATACTTGCTAGGTTAACACAGCCCAGGAGCCGTGATACTTGCTAGGTTAACAACAGTAAACTTACAGGATCAGTGAAGGTCGTGGATGGCAGACGAAGGACGGCACGCACACTGTGGAAGAGAAACCATTGTGAGTTATGAGTATGATCATTATGAGTTATGAGTATGATCATTATGAGTTATGAGTATGATAATTATGAGCTATGAGTATGATAATTATGAGTTATGAGTATGATAATTATGAGCTATGAGTATGATCATTATGAGTTATGAGTATGATAATTATGAGCTATGAGTATGATCATTATGAGTTATGAGTATGATCATTATGAGTTATGAGTATGATAATTATGAGCTATGAGTATGATCATTATGAGTTATGAGTATGATAATTATGAGCTATGAGTATGATCATTATGAGTTATGAGTATGATAATTATGAGCTATGAGTATGATCATTATGAGTTAAGAGTATGATCATTATGAGTTATGAGTATGATCATTGAGTTATGAGTATGATCATTGAGTTGTGAGTATGACTACTGTGAGTTATGAGTAGGTATGAGTTGACCACTGAGTTATATTAAATTATGACCATTGTGAATTATGACCATGACCGTACCGTACCACCTGGTTTGTGCAGCTGTACCGTACCGTACCGCCAGGTTTGTGCAGCTGTACCGTACCGTACCGCCAGGTTTGTGCAGCTGTACCGTACCGTACCGCCAGGTTTGTGCAGCTGTACCGTACCGTACCACCTGGTTTGTGCAGCTGTACCGTACCGTACCGCCAGGTTTGTGCAGCTGTACCGTACCGTACCGCCAGGTTTGTGCAGCTGTACCGTACCGTACCGCCAGGTTTGTGCAGCTGTACCGTACCGTACCACCTGGTTTGTGCAGCTGTACCGTACCGTACCGCCAGGTTTGTGCAGCTGTACCGTACCGTACCGCCAGGTTTGTGCAGCTGTACCGTACCGTATCGCCTGGGTTGTGCAGCTGTACCGTACCGTACCGCCTGGTGTGTGCAGCTGTACCGTACCACCTGGTTTGTGTAACTGTACCGTACCACCTGGTTTGTGCAGCTGTACCGTACCGTACCGCCAGGTTTGTGCAGCTGTACCGTACCATACCGCCAGGTTTGTGCAGCTGTACCGTACCGTACCGCCAGGTTTGTGCAGCTGTACCGTACCGTACCGCCAGGTTTGTGCAGCTGTACCGTTCCGTACCGCCAGGTTTGTGCAGCTGTACCGTACCGTACCGCCAGGTTTGTGCAGCTGTACCGTACCGTACCGCCTGGTTTGTGCAGCTGTACCGTACCGTACCGCCAGGTTTGTGCAGCTGTACCGTACCGCCTGGTGTGTGTAGCTGTACCGTACCGTACCGCCTGGTTTGTGTAGCTGTACCGTACCGTACCGCCAGGTTTGTGCAGCTGTACCGTACGACCCAATATTACGATGCCCAACACGTCATAATGTCGTCTGTCGTGTTAATATGACCAAAGCTTGTCATCCCACACCCCACCATGACCTGACCTGGCTCAACCTGACCTGCGTGACCTCATCTAAGTCACGAGAGACGCAACAGGTGTGTCTACACACACACACACACGTACAGGTTCTGTACGTGTGTGTGAGTGGCAACCCGATTTCCATGGAAGGGAAAGACTGACTGACCCCCGCTACCGGGTCAGCACAGCAGCAGACATTACCAGCCAAACACACACACACACACACACACACACACACACACACACACACACACACACACACACACACACACACCAGGATAGGCCTTGTCTCCAGCCCCCCGGGCCAGGGGTGAGCAAGTGGCCCGACGGGCGTGGCGTGGGGTGATGCTGGTGGTGGTGGGGAGATATGGTGGGGGTGGTTGTGGTGGGGAGATATGGTGGGGGTGGTTGTGGTGGGGAGATATGGTGGGGGTGGTTGTGGTGGGGGAGTACCAGCGCGCCTGGGGTATATGTGGGGGAGGGGAGGGAGGGGACAGCCGACACAGGACAAATGTAAGGTCATAGGGTGGACAATTGTGGGTCACATCCGGTATTTCATTTGCTTATTTGTTTATTGTTTATTGTTTATTTTTTTATTTTTTTTCCCAAAAGAAGGAACAGAGGGGGCCAGGTGAGGATGTTCCCTCAAAGGCCCAGTCCTCTGTTCTTAACGCTACCTCGCTAACGCGGGAAATGGCGAATAGTTTGAAAAAAAAAGAGAAAATATATATATATATATATATATATATATATATATATATATATATATATATATATATATATATATATATTCTTTTTTTCTTTCTTTTAAACTATTCGCCATTTCCCGCGTTAGCGAGGTAGCGTAAAGAACAGAGGACTGGGTCTTTTTTGGAATATCCTCACCTGGCCCCCTCTGTTCCTTCTTTTGGAAAATTAAAAAAAAAAAAAGAAGAGAGGGGAGGATTTCCAGCCCCCCGCTCCCTTCCCTTTTAGTCGCCTTCTACGACACGCAGGGAATACGTGGGAAGTATTCTTAATCCCCTAACCCCAGGGGGTTATATATATATATATATATATATATATATATATATATATATATATATATATATATATATATATATATATATATATATATATATATATTTTCTTTCTTTCAAACTATTCGCCATTTCCCTGTGGTACGACGGTCATGGATACGACCTGACCCGCTCTCCAGGATCAAATCAAAAGCTAGGTCGTCATGACCAAGGGTCGTGGCGTTGTGCCTATGGGGTCGTACCGTCGTGCTCATGGGTCGAACGGATGTGCTCATGGGGTCGTACGTCGTGCTCATGGGTCGTACCGTCGTGCTCGTGGGTCGAACGGACGTGCCCATGCGGTCGAACGGACGTGCTCATGGGGTCGTAGCATCGTGCTCATGGGTCGAACGGACGTGCTCATGGGGTCGTAGCATCGTGCTCATGGGTCGAACGGACGTGCTCATGGGGTCGTAGCGTCGTGCTCACGGGGTCGTACCATCGTGCTCACGGGGTCGTACCGTCGTGCTCATGGGGTCGTGGTCGTAGGGGTCGTGCCGTTGCGTCCAACGAACAAAATGCCAAACGCAGGCGCTCGGGCGGAAGGCGATGTCGTGACGTCATTTCCCATCACATGAACAAAGCAAGTCAGAAGGATAGAGGACGTCGCGTCCGTGCTGAACACCAGGTCTAGCTTGAACACGTCCCCTGACGACATCATCCTCCTCTACCTCGGAGGACGTCACACACACACACACACACACACAATGACGTACGATGGGGGAAGGCGCCCATCCGACCCCAGGATTAACAAAGAAAATGGACATTAGCGTCTGTTTTCGTCAACCTCGCAAGGCATTCGTCATATTTCTCTGAGGTTGTCATTTGGGAACTACGGATGACGTAATTATCCAAGAGCAGATCATAAAGTCTCTCGTCTACACTATGGTAAGTAAGCAGACGACCTTATATCCTCGCCCGTCGTTCCCAGTCGTCCAAATTCCCAGAGCCATCAGTCCTGGAGGCGAGAGATTACGTCGTCTCTCGCATATTTCTCGTGGTTACGTCCGCCCTCAGCCAGCGACAGGTGTCGCAAGCAGTGTTGGACGACGTTAGAACTGGTGCGTCGCAGGGTGGCAGTGCCCTCAGTGGAAGACCGTCAACACTGGGTTTAATCTCTTCTTATCTTGAAGGTTCGTAGCGTCCAGCCTACCTACCCACCTACCTCACTGGAGGAGGGAGAGGCCCCAAATACGTAAGGCCATTATCATCACATGTCATTACGCAATGGTGCTCCTCCTCTGCCTGCAGTGGTCTTGTGAATATGGTCCTCCTCTGCAGTGGTCTTGTGAATATGGTCCTCCTCTGCAGTGGTCTTGTGAATATGGTCCTTCTCTGCAGTGGTCTTGTGAATATGGTCCTCCTCTGCAGTGGTCTTGTGAATATGGTCCTTCTCTGCAGTGGTCTTGTGAATATGGTCCTTCTCTGCAGTGGTCTTGTGAATATGGTCCTCCTCATGCAGTGGTCTTGTGAATATGGTCCTCCTCATGCAGTGGTCCTCCTCCTCTGCAGTGGTCTTGTGAATATGGTCCTCCTCTGCAGTGGTCTTGTGAATATGGTCCTTCTCTGCAGTGGTCTTGTGAATATGGTCCTCCTCTGCAGTGGTCTTGTGAATATGGTCCTTCTCTGCAGTGGTCTTGTGAATATGGTCCTCCTCTGCAGTGGTCTTGTGAATATGGTCCTCCTCATGCAGTGGTCTTGTGAATATGGTCCTCCTCTGCAGTGGTCTTGTGAATATGGTCCTCCTCATGCAGTGGTCCTCCTCCTCTGCAGTGGTCTTGTGAATATGGTCCTCCTCGGTAGTGGTCCTCGGCAGTGGTCTTGTGAATATGGTCCTCCTCGGTAGTGGTCCTCTGCAGTGGTCTTGTGAATACGATGGTCGTAACTTCAAGTCACGTATGACATAATTTTTACTTAAATTCCTTTGGTCATCTGTAGGATCCTTGGCTGTACAATTAGTTTTCACTATCGCAACAACAACAGAGACACAGCTGTGGCACACAGACCTCTCTGTTACTGGTGTGTACATGAATATTTTGATCTGCCCATTCAACATTCTCTCTCTCTCTACCAGTAGATTGGTTCCACATTCTCTCTACCAGTAGACTGGTTCCACATTCTCTCTCTCTCTCTACCAGTAGACTGGTTCCACATTCTCTCTCTCTACCAGTAGACTGGTTCCACATTCTCTCTCTCTACCAGTAGATTGGTTCCACATTCTCTCTCTCTACCAGTAGACTGGTTCCACATTCTCTCTCTCTACCAGTAGATTGGTTCCACATTCTCTCTCTCTACTAGTAGACTGGTTCCACATTCTATCTCTCTACCAGTAGATTGGTTCCACATTCTCTCTCTCTACCAGTAGACTGGTTCCACATTCTCTCTCTCTACCAGTAGATTGGTTCCACATTCTCTCTCTCTACCAGTAGATTGGTTCCACATTCTCTCTCTCTACCAGTAGACTGGTTCCACATTCTCTCTCTCTACCAGTAGACTGGTTCCACATTCTCTCTCTCTCTACCAGTAGATTGGTTCCACATTCTCTCTCTCTACCAGTAGATTGGTTCCACATTCTCTCTCTCTACCAGTAGACTGGTTCCACATTCTCTCTCTCTACCAGTAGACTGGTTCCACATTCTCTCTCTCTACCAGTAGACTGGTTCCACATTCTCTCTCTCTACCAGTAGATTGGTTCCACATTCTCTCTCTCTACCAGTAGACTGGTTCCACATTCTCTCTCTCTACCAGTAGATTGGTTCAGACTGCAGCTGCTCACAGCCCCTAAGACCCCGGGGCTTCGTATATCCAGGTTCTCACGACGACTTAACAACCCAATTGCTGTGTGCGTCACACATAGTTTCCTCAACATTACATCATCAGTCTAGGGCCAAAAATGCTCTTCCGCTCGCTTACACACTACGCTACCCTTCGAATATATATCCAATATTTAATGTAGTCTTCGAATATATTCAATATTTGACGTACTCTTCGAATATACCCAATATTTGACGTATTCTTCGAATATCAATATTTAATGTATTCTTCGATTATATCCAATATTTGACGTGCTCTTCGAATATATCCAATATTTGACGTATTCTTCGAATATATCCAACATTTAATGTATTCTTCGAATATATGCAATATTTAATGTATTCTTCGAACATATCCAATATTTGACGTATTAGAATATATCCAATATCTAACGTATTCTTCGAATATATCTATCTAATGTATTCTTCGATTATATCCATCATTTAACGTATCCTTCCAATATATCTAATATTCAATGTATTTCTCGTATATACCCAATATTGTACGTGTATTTCCTTGCGATGTTTCTTACGTCAGTTGAAGGTCAACATTACGACTATGTTTACATCTACCCCTAGTGAGGCAAGAGCCACCATCATCCAACACCAGCCGTGGCCACAACACCAGCGGTGGCCACAACACCAACGGTGGCCACAACACCAGCGGTGGCCACAATACCAGCCGTGGCCACAACACCAGCGGTGGCCACAACACCAGCGGTGGCCACAACACCAACGGTGGCCACAACACCAGCCGTGGCCACAACACCAGCGGTGGCCACAACACCAGCCGTGGCCACAACACCAACGGTGGCCACAACACCAGCGGTGGCCACATCACCAGCCGTGGCCACAACACCAGCGGTGGCCACAACACCAGCGGTGGCCACAACACCAACGGTGGCCACAATACCAGCCGTGGCCACAACACCAGCCGTGGCCACAACACCAGCCGTGGCCACAACACCAGCGGTGGCCACAACACCAACGGTGGCCACAACACCAGCCGTGGCCACAACACCAACGGTGGCCACAACACCAGCGGTGGCCACAACACCAGCGGTGGCCACAACACCAGCCGTGGCCACGACACCAACGGTGGCCACAACACCAGCCGTGGCCACAACACCAGCCGTGGCCACAACACCAGCCGTGGCCACAACACCAGCGGTGGCCACAACACCAGCCGTGGCCACAACACCAGCGGTGGCCACAACTAACTCACTCACTCGTGTGTGGGTGGGTTACCCACCAGTGGCTCCTGACCCACCCAGATGCTGGACGCCTTCTCCCTTCATGATAAACACATCATACATGACTGCCAGTCATCCATCCCTGGTACCTGGCAGCCAGTACCAGGTGACCTCATCCATCCCTGGTACTACCAGGTACCTGGCAGCCAGTACCTGGTGCCCTCATCCATCCCTGGTACTACCAGGTACCTGGAAGGCAGTGTCACGGACACTTCCCCTCCCCCGTCCTGTGTTGGCTCCCGGCAGGAGGAGCCACGTCCCCCGTGGGAGGCGGAGGAGGAGGAGGAGGCTGCTGACCAGGCCAGGCCAGGCCAGACCAGGCCAGGCCAGGCCAGGCCGGGCCAGCCAGGCCAGGCCAGGCCGGGCCAGCCAGGCCAGGCCAGGCCAGGCCGGGCCGGCCGCTCACCGGACGCACACCAACGAGGGTTAATTGGTGTGAGCGAAGCCCGCACTCACCCCTCCTCCACCACCACACACACACACTCACCCCTCCTCCACCACCACACACACACACACTCACCCCTCCTCCACCACACACACACACACACACACTCACCCCTCCTCCACCACCACACACACACACTCACCCCTCCTCCACCACACACACACACACACTCACCCCTCCTCCACCATACACACACTCACCCCTCCTCCACCACCACACACACACACTCACCCCTCCTCCACCACACACACACACACACTCACCCCTCCTCCACCATACACACACTCACCCCTCCTCCACCACCACACACACACACTCACCCCTCCTCCACCACCACACACACTCACCCCTCCTCCACCATACACACACTCACCCCTCCTCCACCACCACACACTCACCCCTCCTCCACCACACACACACACTCACCCCTCCTCCACCACACACACACACTCACCCCTCCTCCACCACACACACACACACACCCCTCCTCCACCACACACACACACACACACACTCACCCCTCCTCCACCACACACACACACTCACCCCTCCTCCACCACCACACACACTCACCCCTCCTCCACCACCACACACACACACTCACCCCTCCTCCACCACCACACACACACACTCACCCCTCCTCCACCACACACACACACACACACACTCACCCCTCCTCCACCACCACACACACACACTCACCCCTCCTCCACCACACACACACACACACTCACCCCTCCTCCACCATACACACACACACCCCTCCTCCACCACCACACACACACACTCACCCCTCCTCCACCACACACACACACACACTCACCCCTCCTCCACCACCACACACACACACTCACCCCTCCTCCACCACCACACACACACACTCACCCCTCCTCCACCACCACACACACTCACCCCTCCTCCACCATACACACACTCACCCCTCCTCCACCACCACACACTCACCCCTCCTCCACCACACACACACACTCACCCCTCCTCCACCACACACACACACTCACCCCTCCTCCACCACACACACACACTCACCCCTCCTCCACACACACACACACACACACACACTCACCCCTCCTCCACCACACACACACACTCACCCCTCCTCCACACACACACACACACACACACACTCACCCCTCCTCCACCACACACACACACTCACCCCTCCACCACACACACACACACACACACACACTCACCCCTCCTCCACCACACACACACACTCACCCCTCCTCCACACACACACACACACACACACACTCACCCCTCCTCCACCACACACACACACTCACCCCTCCTCCACACACACACACACACACACACACTCACCCCTCCTCCACCACACACACACACTCACCCCTCCTCCACACACACACACACACACACACTCACCCCTCCTCCACCACACACACACACTCACCCCTCCTCCACACACACACACACTCCCAGCACCCTCCCTACACACACACACAGACACACACACACACACACACTCCCTCTTTCTCTATCACCATCGTCCCTGTCCCAGCTGACCTCGTCCCTCAGCCATGACCTGCACCCTCACACACTACACGAGTCCCCCCCCCCCTCTCTGCTGGTCCACCACCACCACATCTACAAGCAATATGGCAAGTCGCCCGCGGCGATCGTACAGAAATAAAACATCTGTTCTCACACAAGGTCAAGTTCGATTGGTGTGTATCTGATGTGCCTGACACCAGGTACCGACCAAGACAATGGGGGTTGAACGTATCATAAAATCATCGAAGTTGTGAGACATCACAAGACCAGAGTGAGCCAAGCCAAGCGTCCCTCTGGACCAACATTACCCCAACACACACACACACACACACACACACACACACAGACATGCGTGTGTTCTTGGGCTCCTAGAAAGCCTTTGACACTATCCCTCCTTGGTGGATGATTAAAGTGTTAAATCTACTGGCAGGAATAAAGAATGGCCTCCATCACGACACAGAAGACTACTTTATTGGAAAGAACACAAGTGAGAGGTGCATCCTCGAACTCGGAATGGACTGGGTTACAATTATAAAGGGCGTGTTGCAAGGCTCAATCTTAGGCCCACTGCTGTTCTTGGTGTATGAGAATGTCTTGCCTCATGAACGGGAGTCGTATCTACTCATGTTTCTGGATGATGCCGAGGTCATGAGGGAAAGAATGATAGAGACTGCATCAGCCTACAAGGGGACCTACACAAACTCCAAAGTTGGCCAGATAAATGGACCATGACGATCACTCCCAGTTCAACAAAGGATGGGAAAGAGTGCAAGGCTGCGTGTGTGCATATCTTCGCCCGCGAACAGACTCTAAGAATCTGTAGGTGAGCAAACGCGATCTATACAAGGTGACACTGTGCCTAATTTACCGCCAAAGTCACACATTTGTAGAACTGTGTGAGAGAAGCAAAGTGTTTCCCGGCAGATACAAGAATGACATGGAAACATGTGGACAAGGACGTGATCTTTGAAGTATCCACGACTTAGCAGGTCAGATCAAAAGGTGAACTGTGACCTCACAAGTCAGGTCATGAAAGCTGTCCACCATGAGAGAGAGAGAGAGAGAGAGAGAGAGAGAGAGAGAGAGAGAGAGAGAGAGAGAGAGAGAGAGAGAGAGAGTCCTTCACCTTCACAGTAACCAGAGACCATAACCAAAAAAGCAGGTGTAAACACCTTGTTATAACAAGGGGAGGTTAGGCTCAAGTGTTCGGCTGGTGCAACCAACTTATTAATGAGGCAATCAATGTTGGCAGGTGAAAACAGTTAAAAAAAAAATGGGGGGTGGGGAGGAGGGGCTACTTCACTGGCATATGAATTCAGGAGGCAAGCCCCCCCCCCCCCCCCGGTGCTGTTCACACAGGCAATTTACATACATGTTAGTGTTACTACACGTGTCCCCGTGGTAGCGTTACTGACCATGAATCACCACGGGCCAGCCGTCACCCAACCCAGGTGTTCATCCTTCCCTCGGAGCTGGTCGATCAATGGGTTGAGGTGTGTGTGTGTGTGTGTGTGTGTGTGTGTGTGTGTGTGTGTGTGTGTGTGTGTGTGTGTGTGTGCAAACAGGAGTAAAGACATGGTTCAAAAATACAAGGTTAAGAGACGGGGTTACACGCGTAAAATTCTCTCCCCTTTAAAACACACACACACACACACACACACATACACACACACACACACACGTACACCCACACACACACACACACACATACACACCTGGCAACCCCCCCTTGTCAGGTGTATGTAAACAAGGTAAACACTCAGGTGAATTAGTCAGCACCGGAAGTAGTTGTGAGAGACAAGCCAACGTAGCGCACTCCACACCTGCTGACCCAGCCAACCTGTGTCCAACCAGTCCTACCATGTCCAGCCCCATCCTGACCAGTCCTACCATGTCCAGCCACACCACACCCGGTCCTACCATGTCCAGCCACACCACACCATACCCTACCATGTCCAGCCACACCACACCATACCCTACCATGTCCAGCCACACCACACCATACCCTACCATGTCCAGCCACACCACACCATACCCTACCATGTCCAGCCACACCACACCACACCCTACCATGTCCAGCCACACCACACCATACCTTACCATGCCCCGTCCCATCACACCATACCCTACCATGTCCAGTCCCATCACACCATACCCTACCATGTCCAGCCACACCACACCATACCCTACCATGTCCAGCCACACCACACCACACCATACCATGTCCAGCCACACCACACCATACCCTACCATGTCCAGCCACATCACACCATACCCTACCATGTCCAGCCACATCACACCATACCCTACCATGTCCAGCCACACCACACCATACCCTACCATGTCCAGCCACACCACACCATACCCTACCATGTCCAGCCACACCACACCATACCCTACCATGTCCAGCCACACCACACCATACCCTACCATGTCCAGCCACACCACACCATACCCTACCATGTCCAGCCACACCACACCACACCATACCATGTCCAGCCACACCACACCATACCCTACCATGTCCAGCCACACCACACCATACCCTACCATGTCCAGCCACACCACACCTACCCTACCATGCCCCGTCCCATCACACCATACCCTACCATGTCCAGTCCCATCACGTCAGGAGACACCAGCAGCTGGGTCAGTCACGGGATGTGCGCGTCTCATGTTGGCTAATGTGCCAGCGGTCTGCTTTGTGTGTACCGAGCAATGACGGCTGCCAACTACTGCTGGGTGCAGCTGAGGTTGGATGTTCACCTGCCAACTACTGCTGGGTGCAGCTGAGGTTGGATGTTCACCTGCCAACTACTGCTGGGTGCAGCTGAGGTTGGATGTTCACCTGCCAACTACTGCTGGGTGCAGCTGAGGTTGGATGTTCACCTGCCAACTACTGCTGGGTGCAGCTGAGGTTGGATGTTCACCTGCCAACTACTGCTGGGTGCAGCTGAGGTTGGATGTTCACCTGCCAACTACTGCTGGGTGCAGCTGAGGTTGGATGTTCACCTGCCAACTACTGCTGGGTGCAGCTGAGGTTGGATGTTCATTTGGCAACTACTGCTGGGTGCAGCTGAAGTTGGATGTTCACCTGCCAACTACTGCTGGGTGCAGCTGAGGTTGGATGTTCATTTGGCAACTACTGCTGGGTGCAGCTGAAGTTGGATGTTCACCTGCCAACTACTGCTGGGTGCAGCTGAGGTTGGATGTTCACCTGCCAACTACTGCTGGGTGCAGCTGAGGTTGGATGTTCACCTGGCAACTACTGCTGGGTGCAGCTGATGATGGCTGGACCCCTAGCAACTACTGCTGTGTGCAGCTGAGGTTGGATGTTCACCTGGCAACTACTGCTGTGTGCAGCTGATGATGGCTGGACCCCTAGCAACTACTGCTGTGTGCAGCTGAGGTTGGATGTTCACCTGCCAACTACTGCTGGGTGCAGCTGAAGGTGACTGCATTCCTAGCAAGTGCTGCTGTGTGCAGCTGATGATGGCTGGACCCCTAGCAACTACTGCTGTGTGCAGCTGACGATGGCTGGACCCCTAGCAACTACTGCTGTGTGCAGCTGACGATGGCTGGACCCCTAGCAACTACTGCTGTGTGCAGCTGATGATGGCTGGACGTCCCCCTAGCAACTACTGCTATGTGCGGCTGACGATGGCTGGACCCCTAGCAACACCTGCTGTGTGCAGCTGACGAGGGCTGGACCCCTAGCAACTACTGCTGTGTGCAGCTGATGATGACTGGTCTTCTGGCAGCCAGAACAGCTGCACCGAAGTACTATGAATTTGCTGATATGTGTCCAAGTCAGCTGGTGTGATAACATTAAACATACTTTGTATCAGTATAAGGTCATGAGGACCCACCATGACCTGCTGGTTCATGGTGGGCAGAAGAACCATACCCACCATGACTTGCTGGTTCATGGTGGACGGGAGAACCATACCCACCATGACCTGCTGGTTCATGGTGGGCAGAAGAACCATACCCACCATGACTTGCTGGTTCATGGTGGGCAGAAGAACCATACCCACCATGACTTGCTGGTTCATGGTGGGCAGAAGAACCATACCCACCATGACTTGCTGGTTCATGGTGGGCAGAAGAACCATACCCACCATGACCTGCTGGTTCATGGTGGGCAGAAGAACCATACCCACCATGACTTGCTGGTTCATGGTGGACGGGAGAACCATACCCACCATGACCTGCTGGTTCATGGTGGGCAGAAGAACCATACCCACCATGACTTGCTGGTTCATGGTGGGCAGAAGAACCATACCCACCATGACTTGCTGGTTCATGGTGGGCAGAAGAACCATACCCACCATGACTTGCTGGTTCATGGTGGGCAGAAGAACCATACCCACCATGACCTGCTGGTTCATGGTGGGCAGAAGAACCATACCCACCATGACCTGCTGGTTCATGGTGGGCAGGGGAACCATACCCACCATGACCTGCTGGTTCATGGTGGGCAGAAGAACCATATCCACCATGACTTGCTGGTTCATGGTGGGCAGAAGAACCATACCCACCATGACCTGCTGGTTCATGGTGGGCAGAACCATACCCACCATGACCTGCTGGTTCATGGTGGGCAGAAGAACCATACCCACCATGACTTGCTGGTTCATGGTGGGCAGAAGAACCATACCCACCATGACCTGCTGGTTCATGGTGGGCAGAAGAACCATACCCACCATGACCTGCTGGTTCATGGTGGGCAGAAGAACCATACCCACCATGACTTGCTGGTTCATGGTGGGCAGAAGAACCATACCCACCATGACTTGCTGGTTCATGGTGGGCAGAAGAACCATACCCACCATGACTTGCTGGTTCATGGTGGGCAGAAGAACCATACCCACCATGACCTGCTGGTTCATGGTGGGCAGAAGAACCATACCCACCATGACCTGCTGGTTCATGGTGGGCAGAAGAACCATACCCACCATGACTTGCTGGTTCATGGTGGGCAGAAGAACCATACCCACCATGACCTGCTGGTTCATGGTGGGCAGAAGAACCATACCCACCATGACCTGCTGGTTCATGGTGGGCAGAAGAACCATACCCACCATGACCTGCTGGTTCATGGTGGGCAGAAGAACCATACCCACCATGACTTGCTGGTTCATGGTGGGCAGAAGAACCATACCCACCATGACCTGCTGGTTCATGGTGGACGGGAGAACCATACCCACCATGACCTGCTGGTTCATGGTGGACGGGAGAACCATAGATACACTATGTACCCCAGTTCTGCAAACAATGGATTACTATAATGACGGTGACCTGAGGCCGTGGTAGGTCACACATATGACCTTACCTGACACTAATTCACAAGAGGACTGACCTCTGGGTGACCTCCGTGACCCCAACCTTTACAATTGACCAACCTCAGACCAGACAGCACTTCTCCCATGCCCTCTGGGGGAATCATTAACCCCACCTCACTCCACCACGCCCCCAGACAGCCTTCGTGACCTGACCTCTACTTGCCTCTTACATACCAGCCAGCATCTATCACTTCCATACACCACATCACTCCACCCAACCCACCCACCCACCCCAACCCACCCCACCCACCCACCCACCCACACACGTACGCCCGCTCAAAGCCTCACCCAACACGACATTCAAAATGGTATGACACGATAAAATAACTGGTAATGAGAACGGCTCATTCCAAGTCCCACAATGAGTGGTTATGAGACTCAATACAGTTAATAATAACATCAGAGAAGTCAAGGTAACTACAGTTATGTAATATCTTACAAACGACACGAAAGTTTCATCTAAATATTCACCCAGTCAGAAATAAAAGGGAAAGTTATGGGTGAAGTGGCATGTATCTGGCGGTGTGGGTAGGTGGGGGTACAGTGTACAGTGGGTACAGCGTACAGTGGGTACAGTGGGTACAGTGGGTACAGCACTTCGATAGAGGAGGGGGGGGGGCAGGGACGTAAAAGCCCCCCCCGACCCCCCAGGATGGGGTACGGTGGGGGGGAGGGGGGTAGGTCTGGGATACAGGCTAGCAAAGCGACCTTCACTACAACAACCTAGACATGAACGTGTGTCAGACACACAACCAAGTCTTAACACACAAAACTAATCATACGTCATACATAGAAGAGAGAACACATCTGGTTAAGTGAGACATGAGAAGACATGGCATGAAGAAACCCCAGTGACATTCCCAAATGGACAGAAGTCTAGAACCCGATGTGAAAGAGATCATGTAAAGAAATCTGAGCGACTAAGTTACCCTTGAATAAGCCTAGCCCAGTCCCCAGCCCCAGCCCAGCCCCCAGGAATAGACACAACGAACGGAGTATATATATATGTTAAAAGGTTTTGCCATGGTCATACTGGAATAAAATAAAAAAAAACCACTATAATTCATGGATCACATCGGTAAGAAAGTACTATCAAATAACGTGTGGCGGGATAATGAGAAGTGTGACAACGAGACATTGAAAGATGATCACGAAAATGTCCAATGAAAGAGTACAATGTACAATGAAAGAGTACAATGTCCAATGAAAGAGTACAATGTCCAATGAAAGAGTACAATGTCCAATGAAAGAGTACAATGTCCAATGAAAGAGTACAATGTCCAATGAGTGAGTACAATGTAAAATGAGTGAGTACAATGTACAATGAGTGAGTACAATGTCCAATGAGTGAGTACAATGTATAATGAGTGAGTACAATGTCCAATGAGTGAGTACAATGTACAATGAGTGAGTACAGTGTACAATGAGTGAGTACTGGGGCAAAACTGAGTACTGGGGCGGTGTTTGTTTACCATGCGAGCCAGCAAGCAAGCAAACAACACGAGAAAACTGATGTCACATTTCTAATGGAATGGAACACACGACCCACACCGTGTGAGGGAATGGAACAGACGACCCACACCGTGTGAGGGAATGGAACACACGACCCACACCGTGTGAGGGAATGGAACACACGTCCCACACCGTATGAGGGAATGGAACAGACGACCCACACCGTGTGAGGGAATGGAACAGACGATCCACACCGTGTGAGGGAATGGAACAGACGACCCACACCGTGTGAGGGAATGGAACAGACGACCACACCGTGTGAGGGAATGGAACAGACGACCCACACCGTGTGAGGGAATGGAATAGACGACCCACACCGTGTGAGGGAATGGAACAGACGACCCACACCGTGTGAGGGAATGGAATAGACGACCCACACCGTGTGAGGGAATGGAACAGACGACCCACACCGTGTGAGGGAATGGAACAGACGACCCACACCGTGTGAGGGAATGGAACAGACGACCCACACCGTGTGAGGGAATGGAACACACGACCCACACCGTGTGAGGGAATGGAACAGACGACCCACACCGTGTGAGGGAATGGAACAGACGACCCACACCGTGTGAGGGAATGGAACAGACGATCCACACCGTGTGAGGGAATGGAACAGACGACCCACACCGTGTGAGGGAATGGAACACACGACCCACACCGTGTGAGGAAATGGAACACACGACCCACACCGTGTGAGGGAATGGAACAGATCTCGCACTCGCCAGCCTAGGAAGAAAGGTAATGTATGCATGGCTGCAAAATGGGAAGGCATCAAGAACACTGTTCTAAGCTTAATGAAAGAGAATATTTACATGTGATACCAAGTAAATATACCAAGAATATCAGACAATAACTTACGAAACTCTACAAAGGAACGAGAAACTCTATTCAATTTAACATCAAGTAATAATATTAATAATAATATTAATATTAATAATAATAATAATAATAATAATAATAATAATAATAATAATAATAAAAAAAAAAAAATAATAATAATAATAATAATAATAATAATAATAATAATAATAATAATAATAAATAATAATAATAACAATAATAATAATAATAATAATAATAATAATAATAATAATAATAATAATAATAAATAATAATAATAATTATCCGTGGGGATAGGGGATTAAGAATACTTCCCACGTATTCCCTGCGTGTCGTAGAAGGCGACTAAAAGGGGAGGGAGCGGGGGGCTGGAAATCCTCCTCTCTTTTTTTTTTTTTTTTAAATTTTCCAAAAGAAGGAACAGAGGGGGCCAGGTGAGGATATTCCAAAAAAGGCCCAGTCCTCTGTTCTTAACGCTACCTCGCTAATGCGGAAAATGGCGAATAGTTTAAAAGAAAAGAAAGAAAAAATAATAATAATAATAATAATAACAAAAGCCTGGGTAAACTACGGAAACATTTAACAGAAAACTTGATAACTGGTTCAGTCAGTCCCAGATGAACAAAGGATTGGGTAAGTACATTATTATAAGTGGTAAGTACAGTAGTACAATTAGTAAGTACATGTTATCATAAGCAGGGGGAGAGACAGCCAGTGGTGTTCGTCATGGAAGATGACGTGAGCTGAAGTGAATGACACATGCGAAAATCTACGAACATGTTGAAGGGAAAAAGGGCGACTCAGCAGAGATGGCAACCTGTCCCTCCCGCCCTTAGGGACAGGTTGCCCCCCCCCCCCTTAGCCCTGGGGGAGCGGGTGTCTTAACCCCTAGCCCCATCTGGACCTCCCTATCCAGTACTCCTCGTGTATATATATAATAAACATCCCTCACTACACGGAGACTATACAAACATCGCATTAACGAGGTGGTGTCTGCCATCTCCTGACCTCGATTTTGTATAGAAGAGAGGGAAAGGGTTCGTACTAAAGAGGTTATAGATCCCAGGCCACCTGCTCCAGCCCCCTCCCCCCGCCCCCCCACCGAGACCGTTACTTCGGTATTTCCCAGGATGAACTACGGGGCAGGAGGAGGAGGAGGAGGCCAGGATGAACTACGGGGCAGGAGGAGGAGGAGGGAGCCAGGATGAACTACGGGGCAGGAGGAGGAGGAGGAGGAGGAGGAGGAGGAGGAGGGAGCCAGGATGAACTACGGGGCAGGAGGAGGAGGGAGCCAGCCTCACACACAATCTGCCCCACACTTACACACCGAATAAATAAACTAAATTCATGAATAAATAAATACGCGGCGTGGGAGGGAAGTGAATGGCTTAACCCCCTCCCTCTCCCGGTGGGTGAGGACCCCCCCCCCCCTCGCTACAGTATTCACGGCAAAACAAACAAACAAACAAACACATCTTATCAAGGCTTCCTTGATAGGCACGTAAACATGGCGACATGACGCCCATACATACATACATACGGACGTCCACCTGCGCTCCACCGTCGTCTGGAGACTTGACGACCCCCCTACCCACGACCCTGGCTGGTTGACGACCCCCTTACCCACGACCCTGGCTGGATGACGACCCCCCTACCCACGACCCTGGCTGGATGACGACCCCCCTACCCACGACCCTGGCTGGTTGACGACCCCTTCTACCCACGACCCTGGCTGGATGACGACCCCCCTACCACGACTCTGGCTCGATGACGACCTCCTACCCACGACCCTGGCTGGATGACGACCCTCCTACCCACGACCCTAGCTGGATGACGACCCCCCTACCCACGACCCTAGCTGGATGACGACCCCCTACCCACGACCCTGGCTGGATGACGACCCCCCTACCCACGACCCTAGCTGGATGACGACCCCCCTACCCACGACCCTAGCTGGATGACGACCCCCTACCCACGACCCTGGCTGGATGATGACCCCCCTACCCACGACCCTAGCTGGATGACGACCCCCCTACCCACGACCCTAGCTGGATGACGACCCCCTACCCACGACTCTGGCTGGATGACGACCCCCCTACCCACGACCCTAGCTGGATGACGACCCCCCTACCCACGACCCTAGCTGGATGACGACCCCCTACCCACGACCCTGGCTGGATGACGACCCCCTACCCACGACCCTGGCAGGTTGACGACCTCCTAAACCCACGACCCTGGCTGGATGACGACCCCCTACCCACGACCCTGGCTGGATGACGACCCCCTACCCACGACCCTATCTGGTTGACGACCCCCTTACCCAGAACCCTAGCTGGTTGACGACCCCCTTACCCACGACCCTGGCTGGATGACGACCCCCCTACCCACGACCCTGGCTGGATGACGACCCCCTACCCACGACCCTGGCTGGATGACGACCCCCTTACCCACGACCCTGGCTGCTTCACCAGAAAACAAGACAATAAATATGGCCCCCGTGGGGCCCCCGTGGGAGGAAGGACATCACCATATATCCCCTAACTGATGTGGGTCAACGCATAGAAAATGGAATGCTCTCAATCACCAAAACTTCCCTCAACCCCTTGATAACGACCCTTGAGAACGACGGTTCGGCCCTTGAGCACGATGGGTTGGCCCTTGACCACGACGAGCTGGCCCTTGAGCAAGACGGGTTGGCCCTTGAACACGACGAGTTGTCCCTTGAGAACGACGGGTTGGCCCTTGAACACGACGAGTTGGCCCTTGAGCAAGACGGGTTGGCCCTTGAGCACGACGAGTTGGCCCTTGAGAACGACGGTTTGGCCCTTGAGCACGACGAGTTGGCCCTTGAGCACGACGGGTCGAGGCCTGAAGTACGACTACGACCACTGATCACCAAGATACGACCACTGGGGTGTAGATGATGCCCAGGCCTTGACCTTCAAGAGTTATGTCAAAGGTCAGGTCAGTTATGTCAAAGGTCAGGTCAGCTAGGTCAAAGGTCAGGTCAGCAACGGTAGATAAGCTTCACCAGACACCGTGTGCACCATGTAAACACACCACGACAACACACAAAGCTTGTAAATCTGCCAAACTTCGAAGTAACTTTAGTAAGTTCTCAAGTTTACGTGGGAACTTTTCATGGCTATATTAAGTAATCGATCAAATGTCCCCGGGAGCCAGCCCTGGCGGGGTGAGGGCCGGTGGGCAGGTCTGGGTATCGGGGCTAGGGGCAACTGATAACAGAGATAAGGAAGTATTGTACAGGGGGGGAAAGTGGGCCAGCTGGCGGGGGGCGGCGTCGTGGCTCAGCTGAGCCAGACTGGGGGAAAGAAACCCCATCCAGCGCGCCTCTCTCTCTCTCTCTCTCTCTCTCTCTCTCTCTCTCTCTCTCTCTCTCTCTCTCTATCTATCTATCTATCTCTCTCTCTCTCGAACACGGTCCCCTAGCTAGGCTGGGTGAAAGGGAAAACCACCCACCCACCCACCCCGTCCCTCGACACACGCCCTCACTCCTCCACCCAACCTGGCTGGCCACGGCTTCCTGCCTGCCTGTGCGCCTGACACATACACACTCACCCACACGCACAAGACTAGCCAGAATGACAGCAATGCACAACAGCATTTACACACACGGCAGCGTCGCAACAGCATTTACACACGGCAGAGTCGCAACAGCATTTACACACACGGCAGCGTCGCAACAGGATTTACACACACGGCAGCGTCGCAACAGCATTTACACCCACGGCACGTCGCAACAGCATTTACACACACGGCACGTCGCAACAGCTTTGACACACGGCACGTCGCAACAGCATTTACACACACGGCAGAGTCGCAACAGCATTTACACACACGGCAGCGTCGCAACAGCATTCACACACACGGCACGTCGCAACAGCATTCACACACACGGCACGTCGCAACAGCATTCACACGCACGGCACGTCGCAACAGCATTTACACACACGGCAGCGTCGCAACAGAACTTCAGGTGCTGGTAGACGGTCCTGACCTTCGCCACAGGTCGCGGTCCTCCACAGGCTCACCGCAATGGACCAGGCGGCCACGCCCACTCAAATCTGCCGCACATGAATAGCCCCTTGCGGCAGCCACCTACATCACTCAAGGAGGGACACTTTCACCTGCTCGGTCCAGCGCGCCAGAGCGTCCGGGACGTCCGCCATGAGACTACAGAAAGGTTCATCTTTAAGCAAAGTAATGCTTCTAGATCGCCTTCATCGCCAGTCCTCTGTGATCCCAACACCTTACTCTGCCAACAAGGGCTTGGTATAAGGTCGTCAACACCGTCTAAGGCTGCTCCTGTCCCGGGTGGATCCTATTTACGCTCCTCCTCTACAGAAGACATTCGGAAACCATGGCAAAAATCTCCAAATTAAAACAATCGGAACTAACTCCCATTGGCCGCACCGGCTGCAAAGCCACGGGAACCACGATAACTTCCCCTTTCCCTTTCTACTACACCGCCTCGAGACCTTGGCATTACCACCTCTCCTATAGCTGCTCCACGAGAACCTGGCAATGACGCACTTCTACACCAGCGCCACGGGACTCCAACCATATCTCCCTTCATAATCTCACCAAACTTCACCTTACCGAGACACAGCATCATCACTTCTTGCCCACATAATCACAAACATTTGTCTTGTTTCCATATTTCTTTTCAGTCTTCGCCAAACACAAAAGACCTTACACACTCAAAAGCTTAACTGGAAACTACTAAAATGCATATTCCAATCAGTTTATCCGCACCGTATGTGCAAGAATCCTCATTCTGGGATAGGGTATTCAAGCGTTGACCCAATCCACGTTACATATGAGAGTGAGTATATATGTGTTGAACTAATCCACGTTACATATGAGAGAGTACATGTGCGTGGAACCAATGCACGCCACACATACGACAGAGTACGTGCGCGTGGAAGAAATCCACGCTATATATGAGACACAGTGTGTGCGTGGAACCAATGCCCCGCTATATATGCGTGCGTGGAACCAATCCACGTTATATATGCGTGCGTGGAACCAATCTGAAGTCATAATCAAAGGTATTTCCTGTATCACACAGTGAGCGGCGAGTGCGTCCAGGCCCCGGGAGAGGTCGTCGCTTGCTGTCTCCTGCTTACCTCCACCTCCACACCAGCCACACTCACCTTGTGCTGGGTGTGTGTGTGTGTGTGTGTGTGTGTGTGTGTGTGTGTGTTTTCACCTATTTATACTGTACGGGGAGGGAGTTCTACACTCGTGGGGCCCCCATCTTTTGTACTGTACGGGGAGGGAGTTCTACACTCGTCGGGTCCCATCTCTTGTACTGTACGGGGAGGGAGTTCTACACTCGTGAGCCCCCATCTCTTGTACTGTACGGGGAGGGAGTTCTACACTCGTAGGGTCCCATCTCTTGTACTGTACGGGGAGGGAGTTCTACACTCGTAGGGTCCCATCTCTTGTACTGTACAGGGAGGGAGTTCTACACTCGTGGGCCCCCATCTCTTGAACATTCTTTATCATGCAACGTTTTATATCTGTGTATGGTGTCTGCATTAACCATGTCCTCAGACCTGATTCCACTCATCCACCATCTTCTACTATGACAGAAATGCTTTCCAATATTTTGCTTTAAACAAGTTTACTGCTCAATTTCTTCATGTTCTAATCTCTGGTTGTTTTCTCTTTGCATCTTTCAAAGAACTGTTCGCTGCTAGTCTTTCTGCTGGTCTAAAATCTAATAGGTCATGATCAAGTCACCCTTTACCCTTCTCTCTTCCAAGGTGGACAAATATATGGACTCTAACCTCTCACGCTAACTCATCTCTCTTAATTCTGGTACATCTTTGTCTCCCTTCTTCTTGTCCTGCTTGAAATGCGGTGACCAAACTTTTAAAGTATATTCCAGTTTTGGCCACATGCACTATGTGAACAGAGTGCTCCTGACCAGTGCATCTGAAAGCAATTCTAACATGTCTAATGGGTTCAAATATTTACCAGTTCTCCAAAGATGGGACAGCCTGGTAGAAGGTTAGGCTCTTCGTCCCTCTCTCGCCCACACATTCCTGCAGCTTCTTTCCTGCTGGAGAATATCAGCACCCAGCCTTCCTCTGTGTCACATAACGCGCCAGTTGGCATTTCCTCGGATCTAACTTCATGAAATTTGTATCAGATCCACTCTGGAGTCTGTTTAAGTCCCCTTGTAAGTCGACGCGATCTTCCACTCTTCCCTTTCCCCATGACCTTGGCGTCATCCGCAAACATCTTCATGTACGAGTCCAATCCTTCTGGCAAGTCAATTTCATAGATCAAGAGGAGCAATAGTCCTACGACTGAATCCTGCGGTACAGTTTCTTTACCAACTTCTAATCGGATAGCGTCAAACGCTTTCTGATAGTCCAATTCAACTCTATGAGCCTCCTTGTCCTGAATCCATGTTTTCTCTCGCTTAGGTCGTTCGTAAGTGGTGGTCATCCATTTGTCCCCTGGTTATTTTTACCAGCATCTCCCAGACCACACTCCTCAGAGAGAGAGAGAGAGAGAGAGAGAGAGAGAGAGAGAGAGAGAGAGAGAGAGAGAGAGAGAGAGAGAGAGAGAGAGCCAGGTTTGTAGTTCAAGCTCCACTTGCCGTTCCTCCCCTACGTTGTCCCTCGCGTTGAGGTACACTGCAAGTGGCTCGTCAACCATGGCACAACCTCATCACAACCGCCAGCTTTATGTATGACGTCAAGGGCAGTGTGGTATGGCAGGCTGTTCATGTACAGTTTAAATATTTCGAAGTTACCCCTGTGCCATTTCGCTGGTGTTCACGCTATACTGCATTCCATCATGAAAATACTTTTGAACCTGTCATACAGCTGCTCACACAATCTGATGAACCTGTCGTGCAGCTGCTCACACAATCTGATGAACCTGTCGTGCAGCTGCTCACACAATCTGATGAACCTGTCGTGCAGCTGCTCACACAATCTGATGAACCTGTCGTGCAGCTGCTCACACAATCTGATGAACCTGTCGTGCAGCTGCTCACACAATCTGATGAAACTGTCGTGCAGCTGCTCACACAATCTGATGAACCTGTCGTGCAGCTGCTCACACAATCTGATGAACCTGTCGTGCAGCTGCTCACACAATCTGATGAAACTGTCGTGCAGCTGCTCACACAATCTGATGAACCTGTCATGCAGCTGCTCACACAATCTGATGAACCTGTCATACAGCTGCTCACACAATCTGATGAACCTGTCGTGCAGCTGCTCACACAATCTGCATCCATCCTATAGAGCCCATACCGTGCAGCTGGAGCAAACAATAACACCCTTATGAATCATGGAGAAGTTATGGAGAACCATTGTCTTGTCCACAACATACTCTTCATGGTTCCTCTGTTTCTCCTCCTTTCTCATCTCGCTACACACTCGAGTCTCTCTCTCTCTCTCTCTCTCTCTCTCTCTCTCTCTCTCTCTCTCTCTCTCTCTCTCATCTACTGACTGGTTCTCATCGCCACCTGTAGCGTGGCCACACAACACAACCAAACTTATCTACTTCCTTATTGAACAACTTTCACTCAACATCTTTCTCTTTACAGACACACAAATCTGTATTTGCTTTTGGCTAAGGGCGGCCCCCCCCCCCCCGTGTCTTCCCTTGCTATGTATGTTCCATGTTTATAGTCCTTTGTATGTATGTACACACACACAACACACACACACACACAAACCTGGGCCAGGTGTGTGTGTATGTGTGTGTGTGTGTGTGTGTGTGTGTGTGTGTGTGTGTCAAAACACAAGAACGTGCAATTTTGTACAACAACGACACACATTTCCGGACACGTGTCGTCTGTGATACGTGGACACACGCATACCAATGCGTGGGGCCCGTGGCCGGGGGGGACCACTGGGGGGATGGTCCGAGATGTGCGTCCACGGACCCTGACCCAGACCTTGGCTTGCTCACACCACCTCTAGCTGGTGTAAGGTCACGACATAGCTGGTGTAAGGTCACGACACAGCTGGTGTAAGGTCAAGACACGGGTGGTGTAAGGTCACGACACAGCTGGTGTAAGGTCACGACACAGCTGGTGTAAGGTCACGACACGGGTGGTGTAAGGTCACGACACAGCTGTTGTAAGGTCACGACACAGCTGGTGTAAGGTCACGAGACAGCTGGTGTAAGGTCACGACACGGGTGGTGTAAGGTCACGACACAGCTGGTGTAAGGTCACGACACACCTGGTGTAAGGTCACGACACAGCTGGTGTAAGGTCACGAGACAGCTGGTGTAAGGTCACGACACAGCTGGTGTAAGGTCACGACACAGCTGGTGTAAGGTCACGACACAGCTGGTGTAAGGTCACGACACGGGTGGTGTAAGGTCACGACACAGCTGGTGTAAGGTCACGACACAGCTGGTGTAAGGTCACGACACAGCTGGTGTAAGGTCACGATACAGCTGGTGTAAGGTCACGACACAGCTGGTGTAAGGTGATGCTGGACACACGGAGCGATCTCTCAAGTGCCTGCCAGGCTAGGCGCTCACACTCAAGTGTTTGTGTGGCTAGGCGCTATCCCTCAGGTGTTTGCGTGGCTAGGCGCTATCCCTCAGGTGTTTGCGAGGCTAGGCGCTATCCCTCAGGTGTTTGCGTGGCTAGGCGCTATCCCTCAGGTGTTTGCGTGGCTAGGCGCTATCCCTCAGGTGTTTGCGTGGCTAGGCGCTATCCCTCAGGTGTTTGCGTGGCTAGGCGCTATCCCTCAGGTGTTTGCGTGGCTAGGTGCTAACACTATGGGGTTTGCGTAGCTAGGAGATAACACTAAGGGTTTTGCGTGGCTAGGCGCTAACACTATGGGGTTTGCGTGGCTAGGCGCTAACACTATGGGGTTTGCGTGGCTAGGCGCTAACACTATGGGGTTTGCGTGGCTAGGCGCTAACACTAAGGTGTTTGCGTGGCTAGGCGCTAACACTATGGGGTTTGCGTGGCTAGGCGCTAACACTATGGGATTTGCGTGGCTAGGCGCTAACACTAAGGTGTTTGCGTGGCTAGGCGCTAACACTAAGGTGTTTGCGTGGCTAGGCGCTAACACTATGGGGATTGCGTGGCTAGGCGCTAACACTATGGGGTTTGCGTGGCTAGGCGCTAACACTAAGGTGTTTTGCGTGGCTAGGCGCTAACACTATGGGGTTTGCGTGGCTAGGAGATAACACTAAGGGTTTTGCGTGGCTAGGCGCTAACACTATGGGGTTTGCGTGGCTAGGCGCTAACACTATGGGGTTTGCGTGGCTAGGCGCTAACACTATGGGGTTTGCGTGGCTAGGTGTTAACACTAAGGTGTTTGCGTGGCTAGGCGCTAACACTATGGGGTTTGCGTGGCTAGGCGCTAACACTATGGGGTTTGCGTGGCTAGGAGATAACACTAAGGTGTTTGCGTGGCTAGGCGCTATCCCTCAGTTGTGTCTGCCAGGCTAGGCAAACACACTAAGCTCAGACAAACCAGTGATCTTAAGTTACCATCTAGGAGTCTGAACTTAAACCCTCAACACACTAAGTTCAGACATACACTTGACCTTAAGTTTACCATTTACAAGTCTGAACTTACATCAACAACAACAACAACCGCCTGACTAACCACACAACAAGTCTGAACTTAAAAGTTTCAATCCACTAAGTTCAGAAACGCCAGTGACCCCGGAGTTACCAGACAGTTCGTCTGAACTAATCTCTACAAACTAAGTTCCGACGAACTGGTGGCCCCGACCCAAGACGAACTTACCTTACCAATACACTAAACCAGGTAAACCTTGTTCCCACAGTGTACACTAAACCATGTAAACCTTGTTCCCACAGTGTACACTAAACCATGTAAACCTTGTTCCCACAGTGTGCACTAAACCAGGTAACCCTTGTTCCCACAGTGTACACTAAACCAGGTAACCCTTGTTACCACAGTGTACACTAAACCATGTAACCCTTGTTCCCACAGTGTACACTAAACCATGTAACCCTTGTTCCCACAGTGTACACTAAACCAGGTAAACCTTGTTCCCACAGTGTATACTAAACCAGGTAAACCTTGTTCCCACAGTGTACACTAAACCAGGTAAACCTTGTTCCCACAGTGTACACTAAACCATGTAAACCTTGTTCCCACAGTGTACACTAAACCACGTAACCCTTGTTACCACAGTGTACACTAAACCATGTAACCCTTGTTCCCACAGTGTACACTAAACCAGGTAAACCTTGTTCCCACAGTGTACACTAAACCACGTAACCCTTGTTCCCACAGTGTACACTAAACCAGGTAACCCTTGTTACCACAGTGTACACTAAACCATGTAACCCTTGTTCCCACAGTGTACACTAAACCATGTAACCCTTATTCCCACAGTGTACACTAAACCAGGTAACCCTTGTTCCCACAGTGTACACTAAACCAGGTAACCCTTGTTACCACAGTGTACACTAAACCATGTAACCCTTGTTCCCACAGTGTACACTAAACCATGTAACCCTTGTTCCCACAGTGTACAGTAAACCAGGTAAACCTTGTTCCCACAGTGTATACTAAACCAGGTAAACCTTGTTCCCACAGTGTACACTAAACCAGGTAAACCTTGTTCCCACAGTGTACACTAAACCATGTAAACCTTGTTCCCACAGTGTACACTAAACCACGTAACCCTTGTTCCCACAGTGTACACTAAACCATGTAACCCTTGTTCCCACAGTGTACACTAAACCAGGTAAACCTTGTTCCCACAGTGTACACTAAACCATGTAACCCTTGTTCCCACAGTGTAAACTAAACCATGTACCCCTTGTTCCCACAGCGTACACTAAACCATGTAACCCTTGTTCCCACAGTGTACACTAAACCATGTACCCCTTTTTCCCACAGTGTAAACAAAACCATGTAACCCTTGTTCCCACAGTGTAAACTAAACCATGTACCCCTTTTTCCCACAGTGTACACTAAACCATGTAACCCTTGTTCCCACAGTGTACACTAAACCATGTAACCCTTGTTCCCACAGTGAACACTAAACCATGTACACCTTGTTCCCACAGTGTACACTAAACCACGTAACCCTTGTTCCCACAGTGTACACTAAACCATATAACCCTGGTTCCCACAGTGTACACTAAACCACGTAACCCTGGTTCCCACAGTGTACACTAAACCACGTAACCCTTGTTCCCACAGTGTACACTAAACCATGTAACCCTTGTTCCCACAGTGTAAACTAAACCATGTAACCCTTGTTCCCACAGTGTAAACTAAACCATGTACACCTTGTTCCCACAGTGTAAACTAAACCATGTACACCTTGTTCCCACAGTGTAAACTAAACCATGTACACCTTGTTCCCACAGTGTAAACTAAACCATGTACATCTTGTTCCCACAGTGTAAACTAAACCATGTACATCTTGTTCCCACAGTGTAAACTAAACCATGTACACCTTGTTCCCACAGTGTAAACTAAACCATGTACACCTTGTTCCCACAGTGTACACTAAACCACGTAACCCTTGTTCCCACAGTGTACACTAAACCACGTAACCCTTGTTCCCACAGTGTACACTAAACCACGTAACCCTTGTTCCCACAGTGTACACTAAACCACGTAACCCTGGTTCCCACAGTGTACACTAAACCACGTAACCCTTGTTCCCACAGTGTACACTAAACCACGTAACCCTTGTTCCCACAGTGTACACTAAACCACGTAACCCTTGTTCCCACAGTGTACACTAAACCACGTAACCCTGGTTCCCACAGTGTACACTAAACCACGTAACCCTTGTTCCCACAGCGTACACTAAACCACGTAACCCTTGTTCCCACAGTGTACACTAAACCACGTAACCCTTGTTCCCACAGTGTACACTAAACCACGTAACCCTTGTTCCCACAGTGTACACTAAACCACGTAACCCTGGTTCCCACAGTGTACACTAAACCACGTAACCCTTGTTCCCACAGTGTACACTAAACCACGTAACCCTGGTTCCCACAGTGTACACTAAACCACGTAACCCTTGTTCCCACAGTGTACACTAAACCACGTAACCCTTGTTCCCACAGTGTACACTAAACCACGTAACCCTGGTTCCCACAGTGTACACTAAACCACGTAACCCTTGTTCCCACAGTGTACACTAAACCACGTAACCCTTGTTCCCACAGTGTACACTAAACCACGTAACCCTGGTTCCCACAGTGTACACTAAACCACGTAACCCTTGTTCCCACAGTGTACACTAAACCACGTAACCCTTGTTCCCACAGTGTACACTAAACCACGTAACCCTTGTTCCCACAGTGTACACTAAACCACGTAACCCTGGTTCCCACAGTGTACACTAAACCACGTAACCCTTGTTCCCACAGTGTACACTAAACCACGTAACCCTTTTTCCCACAGTGTAAACTAAACCATGTACCCCTTGTTCCCACAATGTACACTAAACCATGTAAACCTTGTTCCCACAGTGAACATTGCTTAGGTTCAACACCCCAGCCAACCTGTCTTGTGTGATGTGGCCAGACAACAGCTGAAACAGCCCCCCCCCCCCCATTTGACAGCTCAACAGCCAACCCCAACTTTATAGCTGAAACAGTCCCCCAAGTTTACAGCTGAACAGCCCCCCCAAGTTTACAGCTGAACAGCCCCCAAGTTTACAGCTGAACAGCCCCCCCCCCCCATTTTACAGCTGAACAGCCCACCAAACTTTACAGCTGAAACAGCCCCCACCCCAAGTTTACAGTTGAACAGCCCCCCAAGTTTACATTTGAACAGCCCCCCAACTTTACAGTTGAAACAGCCCCCCACCCAGTTTACAGTTGAACAGCCCCCCAACTTTACAGCTGAACAGCCCC
Organism: Panulirus ornatus; assembly: GCF_036320965.1. Taxonomy (NCBI): domain Eukaryota; kingdom Metazoa; phylum Arthropoda; class Malacostraca; order Decapoda; family Palinuridae; genus Panulirus; species Panulirus ornatus. The sequence continues at coordinate 19,051,900 of NC_092290.1, read as the reverse complement.
CCAACTTTACATTTGAACAGCCCCCCCAACTTTACAGCTGAAACAGACACCCCCTCCATTTTACAGCTGAAACAGCCCCCCCAACTTTACAGCTGAAACAGCCACCCCCACACTTTACAGATCAACTAACCTCGGTGAGGTTAAGAAATGTAATGTGTTATGTAATTATCTGTTTATAATGACCTGTTTGTACTGTACGGGGAGGGAGTTCTACACTCGTGGAGCCCCATCTCTTGTACTGTACGGGGAGGGAGTTCTACATTCGTGGGACCCCCATCTCTTGTACTGTACGGGGAGGGAGTTCTACATTCGTGGGGGCCCATCTCTTGTACTGTACGGGGAGGGAGTTCTACACTCGTGGGGCCCCCATCTCTTGTACTGTACGGGGAGGGAGTTCTACATTCGTGGGGGCCCATCTCTTGTACTGTACGGGGAGGGAGTTCTACACTCGTGGGGGCCCCATCTCTTGTACTGTACGGGGAGGGAGTTCTACACTCGTGGGGCCCCCATCTCTTGTACTGTACGGGGAGGGAGTTCTACATTCGTGGGGGCCCATCTCTTGTACTGTACGGGGAGGGAGTTCTACACTCGTGGGGGCCCCATCTCTTGTACTGTACGGGGAGGGAGTTCTACACTTTCTACTGTCATACATCTTAAATGTCTCTATGTTCCATGTAGTGGCCAGCACTCATGGTGAATGCTCGACTTTCTCTATCTCCTCCTTCTTAATTTAATCTCCAGTGCTCTACTTGCTCTATCTCTTCTCTCTTCACTTCCATGTCTAGTTCTCCGCTCGGCCACGCTTCCCCCAGTAGTGTTCGCTGTTTACGTCACACACCCGTAAAAGACTTTGAGATCAGGTCACCCCCAACTCTTCTCTCTTCCAAAGTGGTATATATATTTCCAAGGCCTTCTATAACCTTTCCCAGAGATAGAGATATCTCCATTCTGGCGCCGGCCTTCCTCTGGACCTCCTCCATGAACTCTGTGCTTCCCCAGGCAACAGTGATCCACGAACGCTGGTCTGGTATGTGCCAGCTGACAGCTGGTCTCCTTGACTATCCTGACAGCTGGTCTCCTTGACTATCCTGACAGCTGGTCTCCTTGACTATCCTGACAGCTGGTCTCCTTAACCATCCTCCTAATGTGGGACTCTGGCGACTGGTTGGCGATTCCCCTGTGTGAGTGTGTGTGTGCTTGTATTCTGAGTGGTGTGTTGTGTGTATGTGTTGAGGGTTGGGGAGGCAGGAAAACCATGTCCCCGTGGCGTTGGTACTCACACTAAGGTCTCCTGGAGCAGCAGCGCAGGGGGGGGGGGGAGTCGCACGACCATGAAATACACTAACTACGCGCCCCCTCCCCCTCTGCTCTCCTCACTCCTCTCTCTCTCTATCTCTCTGTCGTGTCTCTCTTCTCTTATCTACTATCTATCTATCTTCCCCCAGCCAACGCCGCTTCCTCCCCCCCCCTAACTAGTACTGAGTCAGCACTTCCGTGTGAAGTGCGATGACGTCACCAACTGCTCAACAACCCCCCCCCCCCAGCGCGCCCCTACACAACCCGTCTTCCTGCCACACGACTGTAACAACCAGTCCACTTGAAAATATTTCAAATACAAAAACAAGAAAAACTCAACTGCGAATGTCATTGACAGAATGGAGAGAATCGACAGCGGTCTCCTTAACTATCCTACACTGGTCCCTTACTTCCTGACAGCTGGTTCCTAACTACCGACAGCTGTCTCCTAACTACCTACAGCTGTCTCCTAACCATCCTCAATTGGGACTCTGGCGACTGGGTTGGGGCATGTCCACCTTGTGTGTGTGTGTTGGGGGTGTGTGTGTGTGTGTGTGTGGTGTGTGTGGTGAGGGAGGGGTGTGTGTGTGTGTGTGTGTGTGTGTGAGGAGGGTGGTGTGGTGTGTGTTGGTTGTGAGGAGGGGTGTTGTGTGGTGTGTTGAGGGAGGGAGGTGTGTTGTTGTGTTGTGGTGTGTTGTGTGTGTTGTGTGTGTGAGGAGGGTGTGTGTGTGTGTGTGTGAGGAGGGAGGTGTTGTTGTGTTGTGTGTGTGTTGTGAGGGGGGGTGGTGTGTGTGGTGTGTGGTGTGTGGTGTGAGGAGGAGGGTGTTGGGGTGTTGGGGAGGTTGTTGTGGGCAGGAATACACCAAGTCCCCGGTGTCGTTGTGTACTCACATCAAGGTCTGGGGCACAGCGCGGGGGGGGGGGGTGGACTCGCACGACCCATGAAATACACTAACTACGACGCCCCCCCCCCCCCCCTCCCCCTCTCTCTCTCTCTCTCTCTCTCTCTCTCTATCTATCTATTTTCCCCCCACCAACGCCATTCACTCCCCACTCCCTCACCTATACGTACTCGCACTTCCGTTAATCGATGACGCACCAACTGCTCAAACAACCCCCCCCCCAGCCACCACACAACAACCCGCTCTCCACACGATGTAACAACCGTCCACTTGTAAAATATCATCATACAAAAAACAAGAAAAATCAACTCAATGTCATCATAGAGAGCAAGAATGATAGAAAGCAGTGAATAGACTGACAGAGTCAAGAGATAGATGCATTTGTCCGCCACCCATCTGCCAGTCACCGGCCACTCCCCAGACTAACCTCCCACTATCACCAGTGTACTAAACTCGCCACCACACCAGTACGAACCGTACAAATCCCATACATGTACTAAACTCGCCCACTCCATCACCATGTACTAACTCGCCCACTCCCATCACCATGTACTACTCCCCACTCCCATCACCATGTACAACTCGCCCACTCCCACACCATGTACAACTCGCCATCCATCACCATGTACTAACTCGCCCACTCCCATCACCATGTACTAACTCGCCCACTCCCATCACCATGTACTAACTCGCCCACTCCCATCACCATGTACTAACTCGCCCACTCCCATCACCATGTACTAACTCGCCACTGAAGTCGAACATCTTTAATGTGGTTCCTGGCTCACTGAGGGGGGCCCTCTCTGGGTCCCTGGGCCCACTCGGGCCCCCCGCCCCATCCCCACCTGTCACCCACCTATATCACGCATTGTGCCCACTGTACGCCCTATCCTTGCCTCCACCTACCTCCTAGCCATGTACCCGCCTATGTCCACGTATTGTGCCCACTGTACGCCCTATCCTTGCCTCCACCTACCCTCCTAGCCATGTACCCACCTATATCCACGTACTGTGCCCACTGTACGCCCTATCCTTGCCTCCACCTACCCTCCTAGCCATGTACCCACCTATGGCCACGTATTGTGCCCACTGTACGGCCCTATCCTTGCCTCCACCTACCCTCCTAGCCATGTACCCACCTATGTCCACGTATTGTGCCCACTGTACGCCCTATCCTTGCCTCCACCTACCCTATAGCCACGTACTCCTCAATTTTTTTGAAATACCTAAGTCATTAGGGCGTACACCACAGGCCCTAAATCACAACTTGGTGACCCTTGGACCCTGAAAACCCCCCAATCTTAAGCCCTTGAGCAGGAAGGTACGACCCTTAAATACGACCACTCAGCACTCAGGCACCACCTTCAGGGTCGAATGGCCTGGCCTTGCACACCTGGCCCTGAGGGATCATGACTGGGGGTAGTCAAGGGTTGTACTGTCGTGGTCAAGGGTCGTACGTTCTGTGACGCACAACGGTCGTGGTCAAGGGTCGTGCTGTCGTGGTCAAGGGTCGTACAGCCGTGCATAAGGGTCATATTGTCCACGTCAAAGATACAGAAATCGAACCTGGTGTCGTGTAACATCCTGGTTACCACACCAGGCACCAACCACACTAAACCCTACCTCTCTCCCGGGCCCAAAAAACCCAGAACGTCGTATGACATTCTTCAATGGTATAACCATCCACCCTTGTCTTTCCTCCCCCCCTCACCCTACATGCAATAATGACGACATGGCAGATTGGGTAGCTGGTTAGGTGGTTGGACAGTCAAGCATTAAACATATCAACTACCAGGGTCATTAAGGCTACAACCACAACCCACCTGGTGGGCCAACATGTAACCTATTTCTCTCCCAGTTAAGACACATGTGTGTGTGCAGGTGTTGGTGAGGCACAGGTGTTCTGGGACATGGCCACTATTCTCACCCACTTCACCACCGGGAAATACCTGTGGTGAAGTAGTGGCCTGTACCACGATGGCTTCCGTGACCCCCCCCAGTTCACCAGGTCAGGTGAGCCATAACCCACCCAGGCTGGCCTGCCCTTTGACGGTCAGGTCAAAGATTACGTTATCATACCCAAGCGTCGTGGTGCAGGGTCGTACCGTCGTGGTACAGGGTCGTACCGTCGTGGTGCAGGGTTGTACTGTCGTGGTGTAAGGTTGTACCGTCGTGGTGTAGCGTCGTACCGTCGTGGTGTAAGGTCGTACCGTCGTGGTGTAAGGTTGTACCGTCGTGGTGTAGCGTCGTACCGTCGTGGTGCAGCGTCGTACCGTCGTGGTGTAGCGTCGTACCGTCGTGGTGTAACGTCGAACCGTCGTGGTGTAGCGTCGTACCGTCGTGGTGTAGCGTCGTACCGTCGTGGTGCAGCGTCGTACCGTCGTGGTGCAGCGTCGTACCGTCGTGGAGTAGCGTCGTACCGTCGTGGTGCAGCGTCGTACCGTCGTGGTCAGGGTTTAAACAGCCGGCCGGAGGAGACAGGGGGATTGGAGTGAGTGGTGGGTCGAGGGTGGGTTCCCAAGGCCGGACGGGACGCAAGGCATTACCAAGCCCACCCACCACCCGCTCCCCACCACACTCACTCCCCCATCACTTCTTCCTCCCCCTCTCCCCAGTACCGGACTAAAATAATATCACTCCCCGAGGTACGTAAGTATGAATTTCATATGTTACAACAACTATTGATATACCTTATACTTCCCTTCCCTCACTACGTACACTGTCACTCCCCTTGTCTCACTACGTACACTCACTCCCCTTGCCTCACTACGTCCACTGTCACTCCCCTTGTCTCACTACGTACACTGTCACTCCCCTTGCCTCACTACGTACACTGTCACTCCCCTTGCCTCACTACGTACACTGTCACTCCCCTTGCCTCACTACGTACACTGTCACTCCCCTTGCCTCACTACGTCCACTGTCACTCCCCTTGCCTCACTACGTACACTGTCACTCCCCTTGCCTCACTACGTACACTGTCACTCCCCTTGCCTCACTACGTACACTGTCACTCCCCTTGCCTCACTACGTACACTGTCACTCCCCTTGCCTCACTACGTACACTGTCACTCCCCTTGCCTCACTACGTACACTGCCACTCCCCTTGCCTCACTACGTACACTGCCACTCCCCTTGCCTCACTACGTACACTGTCACTCCCCTTGCCTCACTACGTACACTGTCACTCCCCTTGCCTCACTACGTACACTGTCACTCCCCTTGTCTCACTACGTACACTGTCACTCCCCTTGCCTCACTACGTACACTGTCACTCCCCTTGCCTCTTTACGTACACTGTCACTCCCCTTGCCTCACTACGTACACTGTCACTCCCCTTGCCTCACTACGTACACTGTCACTCCCCTTGCCTCACTACGTACATTGTCACTCCCCTTGCCTCACTACGTACACTGTCACTCCCCTTGCCTCACTACGTACACTGTCACTCCCCTTGCCTCACTACGTACACTGTCACTCCCCTTGCCTCACTACGTACACTGTCACTCCCCTTGCCTCACTACGTACACTGTCACTCCCCTTGCCTCTACGTACACTGTCACTCCCCTTGCCTCACTACGTACACTGTCACTCCCCTTGCCTCACTACGTACACTGTCACTCCCCTTGCCTCACTACGTACACTGTCACTCCCCTTGCCTCACTACGTACACTGTCACTCCCCCTGCCTCACTACGTACACTGTCACTCCCCTTGCCTCACTACGTACACTGTCACTCCCCTTGCCTCACTACGTACACTGTCACTCCCCTTGCCTCACTACGTACACTGTCACTCCCCTTGCCTCACTACGTACACTGTCACTCCCCTTGCCTCACTACGTACACTGTCACTCCCCTTGCCTCACTACGTCCACTGTCACTCCCCTTGCCTCACTACGTCCACTGTCACTCCCCTTGCTTCACTACGTACACTGTCACTTCCCTTGCCTCACTACGTACACTGTCACTCCCCTTGCCTCACTACGTACACTGTCACTCCCCTTGTCTCACTACGTACACTGTCACTCCCCTTGCCTCACTACGTCCAGTGCCTCATTCATACACCACTCGTTATAATGACGTGTACACACGTGAAGTAAATAATGACACGGGAGAAAGAATGACCCCAGAGCTGTTTAGTCTTACTTACTGACGACCCCGAGGGCCTAACTAGGTAGGCCTACGGTCGGCTAACAACACTAGAGGCCCAGAGGAATGTACGGGGGTGGGGGGGTTAGAGTGGTCTTGCCCGCTAGGGTTACCGGGTTGGAAACCCTCTGGTGAAGGTGACGCAGGTCGTCATCATACTTGCCCCTGCTGGAGATCTGAAGCTCCTGACACTTGCCCATCTACTGCCACCTGTCCCTCTTGCCCATCTACTGCGCCAACTCCCCCTCTTGCACATCTACTGCGCCACCTGCCCCTCTTGCCCACCTACTGCGCCACCTGCCCCTCTTGCCCATCTACTGCCACTTGCCCCTCTTGCCCATCTACTGCCACCTGCCCCTCTTGCCCACCTACCCCTATACACGACACTGTTCACCACCTTCAAAACTCATATTCAAATTACTCTTGCCTCTCTTTTTCTTGTCTCGTTTTTATACACGGGAAGCGTGTCCTGGGCGAGACCACCTCTTCCTGGACCATGGGAAGCGTGTCCTGGGCGAGGCCGCCTCTTCCTGGACCATGGGAAGCGTGTCCTGGACGAGACCACCTCTTCCTGGACCATGGGAAGCGTGTCCTGGGCGAGGCCGCCTCTTCCTGGACCATGGGAAGCGTGTCCTGGACGAGACCACCTCTTCCTGGACCATGAGAAGCGTGTCCTGGGCGAGGCTGCCTCTTCCTGGACCATGGGAAGCGTGTCCTGGACGAGACCACCTCTTCCTGGACCATGGGAAGCGTGTCCTGGGCGAGGCCGCCTCTTCCTGGACCATGGGAAGCGTGTCCTGGACGAGACCACCTCTTCCTGGACCATGGGAAGGGTGTCCTGGACGAGGCCACCTCTTCCTGGACCATGGGAAGCGTGTCCTGGACGAGACCACCTCTTCCTGGACCATGGGAAGCGTGTCCTGGACGAGGCCGCCTCTTCCTGGACCATGGGAAGCGTGTCCTGGACGAGGCCGCCTCTTCCTGGACCATGGGAAGCGTGTCCTGGACGAGACCACCTCTTCCTGGACCATGGGAAGCGTGTCCTGGGCGAGGCCGCCTCTTCCTGGACCACGGGAAGCGTGTCCTGGACGAGACCACCTCTTCCTGGACCATGGGAAGCGTGTCCTGGACGAGGCCGCCTCTTCCTGGACCATGGGAAGCGTGTCCTGGACGAGACCACCTCTTCCTGGACCATGGGAAGCGTGTCCTGGGCGAGGCCGCCTCTTCCTGGACCATGGGAAGCGTGTCCTGGGCGAGACCACCTCTTCCTGGACCATGGGAAGCGTGTCCTGGGCGAGGCCGCCTCTTCCTGGACCACGGGAAGCGTGTCCTGGGCGAGGCCGCCTCTTCTTGGACCATGGGAAGCGTGTCCTGGATGAGACCACCTCTTCCTGGACCATGGGAAGCGTGTCCTGGATGAGACCACCTCTTCCTGAACCATGGGAAGCGTGTCCTGGATGAGACCACCTCTTCCTGGACCATGGGAAGCGTGTCATGGACGAGACCACCTCTTCCTGGACCATGGGAAGCGTGTCCTGGGCGAGACCACCTCTTCCTGGACCATGGGAAGCGTGTCCTGGACGAGACCACCTCTTCCTGGACCACACTCCACAGGAATCATTAGAAAACGAAGGATAGTCCCAGACGAGAGAATTTCAAAGCGCGCTCTGCCGTCCAAGGTAAACTCTTGAACGCCCCAGTATGGCGCGGGAGATTAAATTCAGGAGTGGTTCATGCGAAGCCCCGAAAATAAAACTTTTGAGCGCTCTATGTAGCGCCGGAGATCAACTCACGAGCGTTCTGTCTGGAGCCGAAGGTAGACCCCCTCTATGGCGCCACAGGTAAACTCGAAAGCGCCCCATGTGAAGATCAAGGTAAACTCATGAATGCTTTGTATGGCTTCGAAGGCTTTGTGGGGCACCGAAGGTAAACTCATGAACGGTCTGTGGGGCACAGAAGGTAAACTCATGAGCGTTCTGTCACAGCAAAGGTAAACTCATGAGCGGTCTGTAGGGCACCGAAGATAAACTCATGAGCGTTCTGTGGGGCACCGAAGGTAAACTCACGAACGTTCTGTCACAGCAAAGGTAAACTCATGAGCGTTCTGTGGGGCACCGAAGGTAAACTCAAGAACGTTCTCAGTCACACCGAAGGTAAACTCAAGTCTGCGAGGCACCGAAGGTAAACTCATGAGCACCACCTGCACAAACAGTGACACCTGATTCAAAACATCTCATGCAACAATTGACCTGCCATGAACACAAGCATGATTCCTTGACCATTCGTGAGTACATACGTTCCACTAGGACACATACTCGTACGTTGAACAAAATGAACAACTCGTAAGTCGTTCACGTTGTTCAATCTTGAGGGGTTTCTTCTGTTCATAGTGAACATTCCTCATGTAATCACTCATGGCCAGTGGACTACACTGGACGTCAAAAAGTTCAATCCACATATGGACATTTACGAGTTTTAAACTCATTTGCTTCGTTTAATATCTGGGACATGTAGTCTTCGTTTAACGTCTCGTTTAGTTCGTTCAGTGCCTGGTATATAATCGTTAAACATCTGGATCAATCTAGACTGGTAGTTCGCTATCTACGAAGGTAGTTTGTCCTCAAAATTGGTGATTCGTCCAATAAGTTACAAATCAAAGTGTCACGGGGGGGAAAATATACGAGCTTTTCAAACACCACAAACACTGAGGGCTCGTTAACCATCATTAACACAGGAGGAGGGACTGTTCAAAGTTCATACTACACATCCAGGCCTCGTTAAACCTGACAGACTGCCTGTTACAGTCTATCCGTCCATGGCTTACAATGATCCAATTCAAAAATGTCATGCAATCGGGGAAAAATATTTGTAATTTATATATATCTTTTTCGTTTTCAGACTAGGGTGGGCGGCGCGTGAGGCGACAAGTTTGGAAATGGAATGGTTCCAGGGTATTCTTCGGTGTGAAGCACACAGGGTGGGTCGGAAGGTGGGTCGGAGGGTGGGTCGGAAGGTGGGAATCTGAGATTTTTTTTTTCCCTAAGACGCTACACACACACACTCTCTCTTTCCCCCCTCAGTGGCCAGCCCACACACTACACACACACACACACACACACACACGAGAGAGGGAAACTCAGGCAATATATATGAGTGACTCGTCTTAAGGGTGAATAGCTTCCCCTTTAGGGAGACCTTTAAGGGACTGAGGGAGATTGTCCCTACCTCTTCCTACGCCCTACAAATATATATATATATATAGTACTCTCACATCTTTGTCCCACACACACACACACACACACCTTCGGAAATACATAAATAAATGAGCCAGGACAGCGTTCGGAAAGCCAGTGTTTCTAAGCAAGGTCCACGGTTCAGTTCGGTACTGGCCTAGCAACGTCCTGCTCCATCTTCACTACTAGTTCGCGACTAAGTGGATGACGACCCGAGGCATCGAACCCTGCCTCTGCTCTGGCTGGTCCAGACACCTGGGGTCAGGCCGTGTGAGACGAGGGCGAACTTAATGACCAATTAATGGGCCTGAACCATCTGTTACCGCCATTGGAGGTGTGTACTGCACATGGGATGGCTTTAGTGACCAGTGTGTGTGTGTGTGTGTGTGTGTACCTTCCTCCTCAGGCTGGGGTGGGGGTGGGGGGTGTGTGGGTTGGCCGCTACTAGATGTAGTTTCACAACTAACACGGAGCAACAGCCCAGCAGAACCAGGATGTGAACACAACGTCAAGATACACTATTTCTTATCACAAATACAGCCAAGGAACGAACCCATCAATATGGCGACATGTTTGAGACATTCGTGTATATATATATATATATATATATATATATATATATATATATATATATATATATATATATATATAAACCTGTCGAAGGTGTACGGCCAGTTTCTTGGCGCCATCTGCACGGTCAAAACTTTATCCAGCTTACTCAAGCTTTTCTCACAGATGGAGCTGAGGTTTACAATCATAACACTTACCATTTTGTGGTTTAGAAGGACTGGATTATTTACCACGCAATAACAAACCTTTCCTTAAACACTATGAAGCAATACGTCTCATCACATACATCATAATGTTGGACTCAGGATCTGTCTACCAACCCAGTCTACTACAAGTCTGACCTCGCCTGATGAAGAATGATGAAACACAACGAAGTTGAGGGAGAAAACAGAACCACGCCCAAGGAATCTAGTCATATCAACTGATAATGACCCAAGGAATCGGGTAATAATTTCAATACATCCGTTTTCTGTAATACATCCGTTTTCTGTCATACATCCGTTTTCTGTAATACATCCGTTTTCTGTAATATCATTCAGTAAATACGAGCTACACGTCATGTCTATTAAGGTCGAAAAATATAATGTACAAGGGAAGCTAAAAAGAAAACATGAAGAGTTTATGTAATGGGATATGTTTACTTGGCCTCTCTCACAATTATATGAACAAAAGCCAAGTTCATCCCAGGGACAACACGAAATAGATCCCAGGGACTTACTGGGCGCAAGGTGGAAATCAGACATCAATTTGTAAACATACCTAACAAATCTTCAAAGTCAACTTGAGGCAGAAGAATGATATGGAATACGACGAATCGAACAATACAAGTGAGGTAATACGTCTTAAGCCTTTAATTACTATTGTCTAATTAGCATACTGTGAGTAACGAGGCAAACGTTTCGAAATGGAATACAAACGTGTAAGATTCGAACCCACACCTACACAACCACAACTAAAACAATTAACATTCTGAATTTGTCCAACAATTATTTTCCTTTTTTTTTCAATTATGTTTTTTTTAAAGTAAGAGATAATGATCGAAAGAACGACCATTATTTAACTTCAGTCAGGCATACGATAATGTTGCTCATGAGAGAGAGAGAGAGAGAGAAAATAGTGGTAGACAGAGAGTGGTGTATGGCCATGGTGGGGAAAGCCGTGACCCGGGTTCGAGCATGGCTGACCAACAGGAAACACGAGGTTAGCATACATAACAATGGGGAGCGGTGGCGTGGTGTTCCTCAGGGATCGGTCATAGGTCCTCTTCCATTTTTAATATACGTATCAAAGACGGATTTATACACGTGTGTCACTAGCAGTATCAGTAATGATGCAAACGATCAAAAAAGAAAAAGAAAAATACAGAAAAAAGGTAATAATAATTTCAAGTGAAGATTCTAACATATTCAAGTGAAACCTTAACACGACAAGTATGGACAGAATGTGCTTTTAAACTACGAGATAAAACCCCCAGAGTCCATTGCAATACAGAGTGGAGGAAAGAAAAAGTCCACTATATTACAGAGTGGAGAAGAAAGAGCCCATTGCAATAAAGTTATCATTTTGAGAGAGAGAAAAATAGTTCAGATATCGACGTAACAATGGATAAAATGTCTGAAATCAAGCGAACGGAAGACTAGGATATATTTCATAAGGACGCTACAAGCACAGACTGCTACACACTGCAGCACTTTCTCTGGCCACAAGCGACACCTACACTTGTGATGATATGGCGTACGTCTGGGACACCGCATGATAGCATGGATATAATAAATTCTCTCGAAAGCATTATAACAACAGAGGATGACAGAAATTATGCCGGCCATCTTCCGTGTAAGGACAGACTTAGGTGAATAAATTCCCAGGTCCAAGAATGGCGAACAGTTTAGGAGGGAGTGAAGAAAATGAACACGAGGGTGCGAGGTTGGTTCAATAAGATGTATTAATACAAATGTAAAAAAAAATTAGTTTGATGACAACAATACTTTCAAACATGGACATTGATTCCATGATGATACTGGAGACACTAGTTTGAAAAGAGTGAATGAGTTGAGCAAGCAGACAAGCAGGAGAGTAAATACATAAACTAAGGGAGAGAGTTGAGCACAAAAACAATACAAAAATTTCAAGTTTGCGTTGAATGGCAACACGAGTGTGTGTGTGTGTGTGTGTGTGTGTGTGTGTGTGTGTGTGTGGGGTGTGTGGGGGGGGGACGGGTTAACCTTGCATGGGTCAGAGAGACCTGGCGCAATTTCCTTTATGTTTTTATGTTAACCCCAAACTCCAGTGTATCCGCTGGTAAGCTGGCCTGGCATATACACTGTCCCTGGTGGGCTTCCCAAGCTGTTTTCTATATTTTGCCAAGGATGAGGAAGAAAAGAACCAGGCAAAGATGTGTGTGTGTGTGTGTGTGTGTGTGTGTGTGTGTGTGTGTAGCACAAGGCCAGCTGGCTTGTACAAAGGGAACCTGCAGAAGGAATCTATTTCTTTTTTGGGGTTTCAAATATAATTAATGGTAACTGAGGGACGCATAGAGCACCTCTGCTTTCTAATGCTACTCCCACGTCCGCCACATCTCTCGCTCACACAACAGCTCACATATGCTAACAGGATGTTAACAAGCCTTTTTGTGTTCGTGTGTGTGTGTGTGTGTGTGTGTATAGGGGGTTACTTGTGCCTAATTAATACAACCTGAGGGATTTTTAACTTCTCCAGATGACACCATCTGTAAGAAATATGTACAAGGGTAATACGCTTTCAGCCTTACAATAGCTCAATGTGGTACAAGTCAGCGAAAAATAGCCTTTGAACTACAAGCATCCTACACACAAGACTTGGGTCATACATGAGAACACACACACACTCACTCAAATATCGCCTCAGCGAAAATAATGTTGAGCAGTCGAATGGAAAACAGACCATAGCAGGTCTTCTCTCTCTCTCTCTCTCTCTCTCATATCACAGCCTAAATGTGTGCCATTTCACTCCATAGGCTACGTGACCAGTGACCTCGCCAACACATCCTATACCACTCGTTAAAAGCATCACACACTAAAAAAAGTGAGGCCTTTTCCTCTCTACTCTGGTGTGTCCTACACCCTCCCACAACCAGTGTCTTGTAATACTGTTGTGGCTCGCTGATATGAACACAACATGACACCCGGAACTGCAGTCTTGAGAGGTGGTTAACACGACGCGCGACCTCACTATAAACCAAGTAGGTCTTTCAGGGGGAAAACGATCGGGATTTAAAACCTGTACATTCGATCACTTCCAACATGCAGAAATGGATTTAGCAATTGGTGACGGGCTGCGCATGTGGGGAATTTACAATTAAGAGAATTCCCAATCCAGGTCCACACACAGCGAGGACAGCACAGTTTGGACAGTTTATGATGCTTTTATGACACTTCCACTGATTATTTGGAGTGCATTCCACGTAGCCCAGGCAGTCGGAGCGTGACAGTGTACAGTTCGTAAATTTTTCTTCTCCCCACTGCGAAACTCCACGCACACACACACACACACACATATATATATATATATATATATATATATATATATATATATATATATATATATTATCCCTGGGGATAGGGGATTAAGAATACGTCCCACGTATTCCCTGCGTGTCGTAGAAGGCGACTAAAAGGGGAGGGAGCGGGGGGCTGGAAATCCTCCCCTCTCGTTTTTTTTTTTTTAATTTTCCAAAAGAGGGAACAGAGGGGGCCAGGTGAGGATATTCTGAAAAAGGCCCAGTCCTCTGTTCTTAACGCTACCTCGCTAACGCGGGAAATGGCGAATAGTTTGAAAAAAAAAAAAAAAAAAAAAAAAAATATATATATATATATATATATATATATATATATATATATATATATATATATCCTCGTGCCATCAATAAGACATAAGGTGGTTCAGCCTCTGTTTGGTGAGACAGGTTGAGGTGTGAGCGAGGTGTTGAGCCAGAGCGAATATATGCTATTAGCCAATACATGCTGTCTGATATATGTATACACCAGCTCTCCTTGTGGATGGCCAATAAGTCTGGCAAAATATATTCTCTCGGAATACATTTGTGGTGTGAATAAATACCTGGCCAACAGATAACCAATTCTATATACATAACTTTCATACGGGAGAGTAACCGGTTCGATATCCTAGCGAGACCTTAATGCATAAGTGAAGGTGTATTATGTTTTGTCCACCTGTTTGGCCGTAATGGGATCCAACCCTTCATATAAGGGATCCATCTCCGGTAAATCCCCCCCCTGGATGTTGTCAGTGTACCATCAACAGCTGCTGCCCAGTGGAGCGGTGGGAGCACAGCCTTTCTGAGGGGGTTGAGGGGGGGTTTGGTGGGGTTGAGGGAGGTTTGGTGGGGTTGAGGGAGGTGGTGGTGTTGGGGAGGGGGGAGGTGTGGTCCGCTCGAGTAAATTGACAATAACAGCATTTCTGCTCAGTAACGACACAAGTTCCCTTTCTAAATTACAGAGTTAGGGGCTCTCCTAGCACCGGGGGGGAATTTACATAACAACTTGGTATTCCAAGTTAAAAAAAAAAAAAAGAGAGAAGAAAAGAAAGAAAAAAATAAAGATATGAAATCCTGGTGTGTGGAGTAGCTAGCCACTTGGAGAGTTAACTGCTGTCACGTAATGACTTATATGTGACAAGGTCTCTTCTCAGATTTCGGGCCTCCCATATCCACATATAGCTACACCAACCCTGCCAGCACTCACACCACGACCTACACCCAGCAAACACTTTATACATTATTTGCGATGTATTCTAAATAGCATTTATGAACAAATAGTTCCAGTATGAAACCGAATACTGTCAACGCATGAATACTATCCACCTCAAATATCAACTCCAGAGTCATGTGAATATTACCTACATACTATTCAGAATATTATATGCTCTGGTGTTGCGAATATTCTCAGCATTCAAAGATGAATATTACTCAGCATTTAAAGATGAATATTACCTACTGTATTACTCCAAATATCACCTGAATGTTAATATTATCACCAATCTCTTCTACACATTAAAACACCTGAGTCTTATGTGAATATGGCCTTCCTAGGTGCCGTGTGCACTGAAATCTACAAGTGTGTGTGTGTGTGTGAGAGAGAGAGAGAGAGAGAGAGAGAGAGAGAGAGAGAGAGAGAGAGAGAGAGAGAAGACTTAAGTCGTAGCTAAGAAAGTATTACCAATATTCTAATTGGAATACTGCCTCGTTTATTAGGTATTTACCTGCTCTCGTATTAGAGTATTACCAGCTGTACATATTACGGATCCGTGCTTAACCTACGCAATGTTTATTCTCTCAACCAAGTGTCATTTGCAATCTAATGTAAATATCTTTTCTAATTCAAATATCATCTACATCATTATTCCCATAGCATTGCAATCACTATTCTAAAATTTTACCAGCACTTTACATATAGACATGTCATTTATTATGCTTAATCGCCGTCTTCCCGCGTCAGCGAGGTAGCGCAAGGAAACAGCCGAGGGATGGCCCGATCCACCCACATAAATGTATATACATAAACGTCCATACACCCACATATGCATACATATACATTTCATCGTATACATACATATAATATAAAGACATATACATATATACACATGTACATATTCATACATGCTGCCTTCATCCATTCTCGTCGCCACCCCGCCACACATGAAATAGCATTCCCCTCCCCTCCCACGGGGAAAATGAAACACGAAAAGTTCCCAAGTGCACTTTCGTGTAATAATCACATCATCAGGCGAGACACAACAGAGAAATATATGTCAGTTTATATATATATCGAGGAGACGAAGCTAGGACGCCATTTGGTAAACATGTGATTGTCCATGTTTACCAAATGGCGTCCTAGCTTCGTCTCTTCGATGTATATCAACTGACTTACATTTCTCTCTTGTGTCTCCCCTGATGATGTGATTATTACACGAAAGTGCACTTGGAAACTTACCGTGTTTTATTTTTACCCGTAGATTCATGGGAATATCTTGATCACGCGCAAAATTGTGACCCTTTCCAATATATATATATATATATATATATATATATATATATATATATATATAATGCCAAAAACAGCCGAGTTTTAAAAACGACCCAAAACTTTTACACGTAACGTTCACTGGAAATTTCACCTTCTAGTATTTGGCAAGGTTCGCCTGCACTCACAGGTGGCGGGAATGGGTGGCCAGGCATGCGATATTCATGGGTCACAGACCCTTAGCCTGGTACACAGCTGGTAGAAGACTGACCTCTGACCTTTAACAATGCAAGTCCTCGTTACGTCCCTCACTTACAACTCTTCCACTCAGACAACAAACCCATGAGAGGAATTATAAACAAGAAAACTGTACAGGAGTTATCTACCAAGGTGTGGGGAAACCATTTTATTCCTTCTGTGGTCTTAAACTGTAAGATATATTACACTGGCTCTCTCTATATACACCAAAAGGCCAATTTTGATTTAAGATCACAATTATAAAGTGGTCAACAAAAGCCTAGCTCCCACACCACTCTGCTCCCTCCCGGACACCATCAACTTTCTTTTCCATATTTTATTCTTTCCTAACGTACACTTTGGACACCTCTGGTTTCCAAAAGGGGGAAAAAAAAAAAAGAAGAAGGTATGAACTCAATAATCTCAGCTGTTGGATATTATGCTCTGGTTCCCGTCTAGCGACATCTGCAAACCTTCTTAGCCACTGTTGCCAACAGCAGTTCCTCCCTGCTGGGCCCGCCCACACTCCCTGTCACGTGATATGGTCTTTTGACATTTTTGTCAGTTTAAGTTCGCGTGACCTCCACAATGGAGAACGGCTTCCTCGAATCCTCTTCTCGTGTTATGATTTCATCTGCCCCCGGGGGCGGTGATGCGCAGTGAGGTCTCAAATCCTGCTTAAGAGGATCAAAGCGAACTCCCACACTATTTTGAAAAGCTTTTACATTACTCTCTATTTTTCTGCAATTATCCTAGCTGTAAAAAAAAAAAAATGGTGTGTGGAATTCCACTGTTCACAACATGTTATAACACTAGATGTGGCACAACGGTTATTAACCCTTGGACAATAACATAAGGCCCTTAATATAGACTGTACGGCCCTTAGGTAAGAAGTCATTAGGTCAACTTAACCCTTAAGGATCAAGTCTAACGTCACGTTGACTACTCTAAGGTCGTTCCATTGTGCTCCAGATTAATGTAATAGTTACACCCATGAGGGCGGCTCTTACGCACCCATGTTTTATAACCTGCTTCACCATATCTTCTTTTTTGTTTCCTTTTTTTTTTAAAAGCACAAAACTCGGGAATAAACTGGTTCGACGCCCTGTCATTTTTTCCGTAGTAGTTTAGACGTAGGTCCAGACACACCTACACCTGTGCCGCTTTCACACAAGCTTAAGATTAATGTAGACTTTACAGCGAGAAGGCAGGCATGCGCAGACGTGTTTATACCGCTCCTGCGCAGGAAACCCAACCATTTACGGTATTCCAAGTTCCTCATCATTGACACGCGTGTTAACTCACCTCATCAATTTCTAAAGAAGAACCGCCACACACACACACACGTAAACTGTTGCTGACTGAGCAGCAATGGGGCAATAACACCATTTCCTATCGCGATACTTTGCCATAAACCAGAGAGCACACAGCCAACGCGCGTCGCCTGCCACCCACCCACCCAGCCAGCCTCAAACGCCAACGCCACCTCATCACAAGACCAGACAGTGAGTGTCTTGGTTCCTATTTCTTTTCTTTTTTTTCTGCCTCATTAATTCAGTAATCGACTTACTTCCGTAATGACCCCCAGGCATGGGAACTTTCTTGGACTCTTGGTGTCTTACAACACGAATTTCGGAATAGGTTCTAATGCCTCTCCATGTTCTGATAATGCCAAAAGTTCTTATGCCCGCGAAAACAAGGTTATTGGAAGACAAAGACTGGGATTAAACTCTGTGTGAGAATGGGGGGGATGGGGTTAGGCTGATGGAACACGGTCCCGAGTTATCAAGAGATGGTACCAAACCCAGTATACTGAATATTAAATGTCCAAACAAAGCAATTTGTATGACGGAGACACAGTCCTCTCTATAAGGCCAAAACAAAGTACTGATAATGCTCCAAATGTCGTGTGCACAAGACATTTATATCTTTAATATAAATATATATATATATATATATATATTCCTATGAGTCCACGGGGAAAATGAAACACGATAAGTTCCCAAGTGCACTTTCGTGTAATAATCACATCAGGGGAGACACAAGAGAGAAATACGAGTCAGTTGATATACATCGAAGAGATGAAGCTAGGAATGATGTGATTATTACACAAAGGTGCACTTGGGAACTTATCGTGTCTCATTTTCCCCGTGGACTCATAGGAATATCTTGATCACGCGCAAAATTATGATCCTTTCCAATATATATATATATATATATATATTTTTTTTTTTTATACTATTCGCCATTTCCCGCATTAGCGAGGTAGCGCTAAGAACAGAGGACTGGGCCTTTGAGGGAATATCCTCACCTGGCCCCCTTCTCTGTTCCTTCTTTTGGAAAAAAAAAAAAAAAAAAAAAAAAAAAACGAGAGGGGAGGATTTCCAGCCCCCCGCTCCCTTCCCTTTTAGTCGCCTTCTACGACACGCAGGGAATACGTTGGAAGTATTCTTTCTCCCCTATCCCCTATATATATATATATATATATATATATATATATATATATATATATATATATATATATAAGGTTTACATCCACACAATTTAAGCAATTACATGTCACCACGTCCTTAAAATTACACCAGGAGTGTACGAAGTCTGTCAGTCTTAAACTCTAAATAAAGTCCAGCCCTCATAACTACGTCATGGATCCAAGGGGTCCTGAGCCCAGCTCTGTATATCCTCACTATTATATATCACTTATTAACCATTACTCATACATGGAGGCACTGGCTCAACCTGCAATATATGCCACCCCCTTACACCTAGTGTGTGTGTGTGTGTGTGTGCGTGCGTGAGGGGGACAGGGGTGTAAAAAAGGATGTTATTTGACCAGCGTGGCAATACGGTTGCGAAACACGTACAAAACTAAGTCCAAACACCGGATATAGTGTACAAAACCAGTTCTAAACCCTAGACACCAAACATGTACCAAACTTGGGCCACCTCCTCAAGACTAGGCGGACGTGTATAGGACTAGTTCTAAACTGTAGACACCTAACATGGACCAAACTTGGGGCACAGGCTCAACACAGCTGATATAGACAGTAATAGCTTCCACGCTGCTACACCAGGTGACTAAACCTGGTCATATATATCGTTAGTCAAGTTCAATAAAGTAATGCCAATGGATGTCAAAACAATTTTAAAACAACGACTGTATACCGACTAAAGAAAAAAACAAGGAAAAAAAAAGGGTCTCACTATCTCAAAATTTAAACGTTTAGTCATTTTTTTTTTTCACTGACCAGTTCGCGGACTGAACCCCCCACCCCTGACCCCACGTCGGTGGTTCACTCTGGGTTCGTTAAAATCGGCCAAGGGAAAATGGCCGAGGTCGGGGTAGTAGTAGGGCTGACGTATGGCCAATCTTGGCCACTGCGAATTCTTAAAGTCAGGTTGGACACTGGCTGGTTTATCCCCCTCGAGTTTCGTAACAATCATGCCACACATTTCTCCTGTACCTAAAAAGGTTTCCAATACTTACTTACGTTGGTTGGGTTGATCTGAGATTGTACTGGAGAAGGGGGTGAGATAACCATAAAACCTCCCCTCGCCACACACACACTCGCCATTTCCCGCGTTAGCGAGGTAGCATTAAGAACAGAGGACTGAGCCTAAGAGGGAAAATCCTCATTTGGTCCCCTTCTCTGTTCCTTCTTAGGGAAAAGTAAAAACTGGAGGGGAGGATTTCCAGCCCCCCGTTCCCATATATATATATATATATATATATATATATATATATATATATATATATATATATATATATATATCATATTTTGTTGCTGTCTCCTACGTTGGCGAGGTAGCTCAAGGAAACAGACGAAAGAATGGCCCAACCCACCCACATACACGTATATACATACATGTCCACACACGCACATATACATACCTATACATTTCAACGTATACATATATATACATACAGACATATACATATATACACATGAACATAATTCATACTTGCTGCCTTTATTCATTCCCGTCGCTACCCCACCACATCTGAAATGACAACCCCCTTCCCCGCATGTGCGCGAGGTAGTGCTAGGAGATGACAACAATGGCCACAATCGTTCATACTCAGTCTCTAGCTGTCATGTATAATGCACCGAAACCACAGCTCCCTTTCCACATCCAGGCCCCACAAAACTTTCATGGTTAACCCCAGACGCTTCACATGCCCTAGTTCAATCCATTGACAGCACGTCGACCCCGGTATACTACATCGTTCCAATTCACTCTGTTCCTTGCACGCCTTTCACCCTCCTGCATGTTCAGGCCCCGATCACTCAAAATCTTTTTCACTCCATCCTTCCACCTCCAATTTGGTCTCCCACTTCTCCTCGTTACCTCCACCTCCGACACATACATCCTCTTGGTCAATCTTTCCTCACTCATTCTACAATGTTAACATGACATGTTGGGATCTGTGTGACCATAACATTACGGCCCACCTTCACACGGCGCTCGTACAGATTCCGAACTGCGCTGTTTGCGAGCGAAGAGTAAGGTGAACTCCTTTTACAGACAGGTCCTATACATGACGCTGTACCACTCCCTCCGGGAAAGGTAATATATATTTCTTTTTTTTCGTTCGTTCGCCCTCTAACCTCCAGCAGTTACAGTCCAGTAAAAGTTACTCTTTACATTTAAACTCTACGTACATAACCCCTGGCCATCCTTTCTATACGGCCACCTGCAGCTCCACGGCTGCCTCAGTACAACCTGCAGTAGCAGGGAAGGGAGGAACTTAACCAGAGTAGGTTTAGCCATAAGACTTACACTCTGTCCAGTGACTAATGCATCGTAGCCTTCAAATGTGACATTTTACTAATGTGGTAACTCCATGCTGGACACTATATATATCTTTCATACTATTCGCCTTTTCTCGCATTAGCAAGCTAGCGTTAAGAACAGAGGGCTGGGCTTTTGAGGGAATATCCTCACTTGACCCCCTTCTCTGTTCCCTCTTTTGGAAAATAAAAAAAAAGAGAGGAGAGGATTTCCAGCCCCCCGCTCCCTGCCCTTTTAGTCGCCTTCTACGACACGCAGGGAATACGTGGGAAGTATTCTTTCTCCCCTATACCCAGGGATATATATATATATATATATATATATATATATATATATATATATATATATATATATACTCTATATCTGATGCTTGTTCCCTGCTAGAAGGGGAGGGAATTTTACACTTACAAGGTCTTATCTCTGGAACACTCTCATGCATCTCACATTACTTTTAAGATGGTCTGCTTTAACCATGTCCTCAGTCATATTTCCCCCGTTCCTCCACCTCTCTTATACGATGAAAATATTTCTTTATATCTTTTTTGTAACATTTCCTGTTTAAGATCGTCGGGTTCTCCTGTCCTAAGGTTTTTCAAGGAGCTGTTCCCACGCTTACGTTATGAATATGGTTTTAAAATTAAAGTTATGATCAAGTCACCCCTTACTCTTCTCTCTTCCACGGTAGGCTAATGTACCGCTTCAAGCCTCTCCTTGAAACTCTGCTCTCTTCGGGTGGCATCTTTGTTGCCCTCCTCTGGACCTTCTCTATCAGCTCTTTGTGATTCTTTTGGTGCGGGAACCAACCATGAACAGCATAGCTTAATTTCGGCCTTCAATTGTGTGTGTGTGTGTGTGTGTGTGTGTTCGTATCCCAACAGCTTACGATCGTCCTAAAGGAAGTGCAATTAGTAAGGGACGAGTCACTCACACTGCTTGGTTATATAAAAGTTGAACCAAACCTTCAAGCTTCACCATCTCTCTCTCTCTCTCTCTCTCTCTCTCTCTCTCTCTCTCTCTCTCTCTCTCTCTCTCTCTCTGAGGTAATAGCTCCTCGCTAGCCGTGCCTCATTAAATTTAAGTGCGGATATGTGAAGGATATATATATATATATATATATATATATATAGGCCCAGTCCTCTGTTCTTAACGCTACCTCGCTATCACGGGAAATGGCGAATAGTATAATATATATATATATATATATATATATATATATATATATATATATATATATATATATATATAGAGAGAGAGAGAGAGAGAGAGAGAGAGAGAGAGAGAGAGAGAGAGAGAGACGAACACACAAACGCTGGGCATGTAACAGCTAATATAAACGCTCGGTGGTACTACCCCCTCGCAGTTCTTTAAATATGAATTGGTGCTTATATAAGAAAGGCAACAGCTCACCTTACCACCGACATATCCATCCCTGGTGGAGGAACGTAGGGCCTCCACGTCCAAGCCCAGTGTATTCAAACATTGCCTCGAGTCAACCACAAGAGCCTGGAGGTCAAATCCATAAAGCTGAAGTTAATTTGAAAACACACTGTTACCAGCGCTGCGGTACGGGAGCAAAAATATTTTGCTTATAACTTTGGTCAAAATAAACTTTGGGGAGGAAGTAGTAACAGGATTTAAAAAAGTTTTCTTCATGTTTACTTTCTCTCTAATGCTTGTCAGATAATTGTAAAGCAGGGGATGGGGAGTCGTTGGGTGATTTAGATGTTCAAACGCTTAGTTTTTTTTTTTATATCTTGTTCTCTCCGACCTACTCTTACATATTTCAACCAATGACGGAAGTTTCTTTCCAGAATTTCATAATGACTTCAAACCAATTCTTAGAACGTGAAGTCTAAGCAGCAATCTGTTAGTGGCTTCACTTTAGAAATAAAAAGAGTCGTGTGTCATTAATAACATAGGATCTAACCCTCTCCCTAAAGAACTTAAGAGCACCCTTGACAACATAAGAACAACCATTAAGGGGTATTGATTAAAAGACTTACAAAAGAGGCGCTGGTGTGGCTGCAACTGCTCGCGGGTTCATTCACCGAAGACGTAGGTTTATCCACACGCACACACCGAACTGCACTTTGAAAACGATCTCAAATAAGACGATCCTCAGTATATTTACATGCGACTCCACCGTAACCGTTGGACAGATCCTTTGTGTAAATCACTTAACACTGTAATCTCTCAAAGAGAGTTTCCTACTGTCGTAAACAGTCTCTCAACATAAGCTGGACTCACATCACATTTCCTTGTTCGAACTTTCACTGATGTGGGATGGGTGAGGCCAGCTGGGTGAGAGAGTAATCAAGTCCCTTTGAGAGGTGGCTACAGTCCACTGTCCATTCGTCTATACCCTCCACCCGCAATCCCTTAATCGTCCACAGCTTGGCAACTCCATACGATTATCCTTTCTGTTCTGTTCGATGGTCAGATTTGCCTTAATCGGGGTTCACTTCCAGTATATGTATGGCAGTTTATAATATTTCTGTTTCCTACTGAACCATCTCGATCAAAAATCACACACCGATATCACTGTGGTAAATACTTGCAATGAAGATGTGCAAGCAGTCCGACTGCGTGGCTGACGCGCACACAACCTCTCACTGTCACGGGGCAGGCCCGACTGAGGTGGGCTACAGAGCGAGGCGGCAAGGTAGCAGCCAACCATGATACCACCCGACTCTCACTCACTCACTCACTCCCTCCCTCCCTCACACGCCACAACCACCACCTCAGCTGATTCCTCGTGACGTCACCGCCCACATTCCCACCGACAACCGCCCACCACCCAGCAGGACTCTCCACCACCGCACAACATCCGACATTATTTAAACCCATTAACGGTCCATGCAGACGCTGCTGACAAGACAATCAGGTCCTGGTCGACCGAGCGTCTACAATCGGACGGTCGTTGTGGTGCTTCAAGTGCCTCACTGAGCACTAACAATGCAACAAGTAGTGTTTGAGAGGAGGGTCAGTCGTTAAGTGTGTGTGTGTGTGTGTGTGTGTGTGTGTGTGTGTGTGTGTGTGTGTGCGTCTGTGTGAGTGTGTGTATGGCCTTGCACCAGACCCATGACTATGTACGGACCCCGGACCCTCCTCACACGTCACACCCCTCACCATCACACTTCCTACCTGCCTCCTTCATGACCACAGACCAACATGGCCTCATGACGCCACACTTCTTACCTCATGATCATATATACTCACTTCCCCTTAGCCCACCCTACTCCCTCCTTGCCTCACGACCATACCCACCACCTCATGGCCCCCGAGTGCCTACCTCGTGAATATATCCACTTCCTCATGACCCCCTACGTTCCCCCAACCTCATGACCATAGTCACCGCACAAGGTTACAACATGGAACTCACACATCGGCGTGCCCCTAGCAACCACGACCGCCATCATGAGGGTGTGTGTACCCAGGCACAATGATCACTTCGACATCAACAGATACTTGGAACAAAATGAGTAACTCTTACCTCTTATTTCTCCTCTCCCACGAAAAGATATTATCAACAATTCTAAACAATACTGCTGTACATCCACATGACTTCCGGGATGAATTGTCGTGTTTAGACTAAACAACTTGAGCACAAAAGTAATGGTTTGGCCTTTCACTTGACCCTTACACACACACACACACACACACACACACACACACACGTCTCTCTTACCCTTTCATTACTCACTCAATCAAACCACCTCACACCACATCTTGTCCTCAAACCTCATTTCCAACACATCTACCCTCCCCTGCACAACCCTATCTATAGCCCACGCCTCGCAACCATATAACATTGTTGGAACTACTTTTCCTTCAACATTATATATATATATATATATATATATATATATATATATATATATATATATATATATATATATATATATATATATACAGTTCCTCTTGGGGAGTGGGGGGGGGCTATATTCAGAAGCAGGGAATAATGGACTCCTTTAGAGAGAGAGAGAGAGAGAGAGAGAGAGAGAGAGAGAGAGAGAGAGAGAGAGAGAGAGAGAGAGAGAGAGAGGTTCGTGGACGACAGTGTATGCCTTTTTTCGTCCATCAACGGTGACACAACCTCGCCGAGGGTGATCCTCCTCCTCCTCCTCCTCCTCCTCCACCCACCCTGGCAGTGTAAGCAGTGACAGAGGCAGCCCAGCCCCACACACACACAACGTGAACGTGGAACTTACCTATGTGTACAGTGCTAGGAGGAGGTGGTGCAGGAGGTGGTGCCTCAGTCGTGGCGCCCTCGCTTCTCCTGAACCATCTTCAACATCCAACAGCTCTTTGAACATCTATACAATGTCTGGCCACTTAACCTATCCCATTCATCCACCACTCTCATGCTACTGGAGTACACCTCCTTTTCCCCTGGACCAGGTTCCTCTCCGCCTTGATCTCTCGCTACTCTTCTCCGTGGGAGGACCTTCCCAAGCGCTGCTCACCGTCGGTCGACACTGTCCACCCGATTAAGAAACTTGGAAGCTGTAAGAAGGTTTCCTCTCATTCTTCTCCCTTCCATTGTTAGGAAATTTATAGCCACCTAAGCTCCGTCTCTCTCACTCTCTCTGTAACTCAGCTCTCGTATATCAAGTGCCATCTTTGTCACCCCCTCCTCTGGACCTTCTCTATTAGATCTTTTACGTCCTTTACGTGCGGTGATGGAACCTGAGAGGCATAGTCAAACACAAGCTATAAGGAATGGATCAAAGAGGTCGACTGCCATG
>NC_092290.1:19008453-19020953 GCF_036320965.1 Panulirus ornatus | reverse complement strand
AACACCCACACTACACAGCCAGCCACACCTACAGTAAACACCCACAGTACACAGCCAGCCACACCTACAGTAAACACCCACAGTACACAGCCAGCCACACCTGCAGTACACACCCACAGTACACAGCCAGCCACACCTGCAGTACACACCCACAGTACACCGCCAGCCACACCTGCAGTACACACTCACAGTACACAGCCAGCCACACCTGCAGTACACACCCACAGTACACCGCCAGCCACACCTGCAGTACACACTCACAGTACACAGCCAGCCACACCTGCAGTACACACCCACAGTACACAGCCAGCCACACCTGCAGTACACACCCACAGTACACCGCCAGCCACACCTGCAGTACACACCCACAGTACACAGCCAGCCACACCTGCAGTACACACCCACAGTACACCGCCAGCCACACCTGCAGTACACACCCACAGTACACCGCCAGCCACACCTGCAGTACACACTCACAGTACACAGCCAGCCACACCTGCAGTACACAGCCAGCCACACCTGCAGTACACACCCACAGTACACCGCCAGCCACACCTGCAGGCCACAGTGTCACAATGATCACACAAAATGGTTTCCCAGAAGCAGACGACGAGTAATGTAGCGGTCTGTATGATGAAGCAGGGAGGGGGGTGTGTCCTGGTGACGCACCCCTGCCTCCCCCAGCCTCTGGGTGGTGGTGGATACGCACCCCTGCCTCCCCCAGCCTCTGGGTGGTGGTGGTGGATACGCACCCCTGCCTCCCCCAGCCTCTGGGTGGTGGTGGTGGTGGAGACGCACCCCTGCCTCCCCCAGCCTCTGGGTGGTGGTGGTGGGGACGCACACCACTGCCTCCCCCAGCCTCTGGTGTTGGTGGTGGTGGATACGCACCCCTGCCTCCCCCAGCCTCTGGTGGTGGTGGTGAACACGCACACCCCTGCCTCCCCCAGCCTCTGGTGGTGGTGGATACGCACACCCCTGCCTCCCCCAGCCTCTGGTGGTGGTGGTGAACACGCATACCCCTGCCTCCCCCAGCCTCTGATGGTGGTGAACACGCACACCCTTGCCTCCCCCAGCCTCTGATGGTGGTGGTGAACACGCACACCCCTGCCTCCCCCAGCCCCTGGTGGTAGTGAACACGCACACCCCTGCCTCCCCCAGCCTCTGGTGGTAGTGAACACGCACACCCCTGCCTCCCCCAGCCTCTGGTGGTAGTGAACACGCACACCCCTGCCTCCCCCAGCCTCTGGTGGTAGTGAACACGCACACCCCTGCCTCCCCCAGCCTCTGGTGGTAGTGAACACGCACACCCCTGCCTCCCCCAGCCTCTGGTGGTGGTGGTGGTGAACACGCACACCCCTGCCTCCCCCAGCCCCTGGTGGTAGTGAACACGCACACCCCTGCCTCCCCAGCCTCTGGTGGTGGTGGATACGCACACCCCTGCCTCCCCCAGCCTCTGGTGGTGGTGGTGAACACGCACACCCCTGCCTCCCCCAGCCCCTGGTGGTGGTGGATACGCACCCCCTGCCTCCCCCAGCCCCTGGTGTGGTGGGTGGATACGCACCCCCTGCCTCCCCAGCCTCTGGGTGGTGGTGGTGAACACGCACCCCCAGCCTCCCTCAGCCTCTGCGTGGTGGTGGTGAACACGCACACCCTGCCTCCCCCAGCCTCTGGTGGTAGTGAACACGCACACCCCTGCCTCCCCCAGCCTCTGATGGTGGTGAACACGCACACCCCTGCCTCCCCCAGCCTCTGGTGGAGGTGGTGGACACGCACACCCCTGCCTCCCCCAGCCTCTGGTGGTGGTGGTGGTGGATACGCACCCCTGCCTCCCCCAGTCTCTGGGTGGTGGTGGTGGATACGCACCCCTGCCTCCCCCAGCCTCTGGGTGGTGGTGGTGGATACGTACCCCTGCCTCCCCCAGCCTCTGGGTGGTGGTGGTGGACACGCACACCCCTACCTCCCCCAGCCCCTGGTGGTAGTGAACACGCACACCCCTGCCTCCCCCAGCCTCTGATGGTGGTGAACACGCACACCCCTGCCTCCCCCAGCCCCTGGTGGTGGAGTTGGTGGACACGCACACCCCTGCCTCCCCAGCCTCTGGTGGTGGAGTTGGTGGACACGCACACCCCTGCCTCCCCCAGCCTCTGGGTGGTGGAGGTGGTGGACACGCACACCCCTACCTCCCCCAGCCTCTGGTGGTGGTAGTGAACACGCACACCCCTGCCTCCCCCAGCCCCTGGTGGTAGTGAACACGCACACCCCTGCCTCCCCCAGCCTCTGGTGGTAGTGAACACGCACACCCCTGCCTCCCCCAGCCCCTGGTGGTGGTGGACACGCACACCCCTGCCTCCCCCAGCCCCTGGTGGTGGTGGACACGCACACCCCTGCCTCCCCCCGGGACCTGCTCATTCGCCACAACCCCTGGATGAGGAAGTGAATCAACCAGGACGGAAATGTTTCTGTTCACAAGTGGAACGGGCGAGAGGGCCCCCCGGCCAGCCCACAGTCAGGCCCTACCCGCTCATCACTGACGGACCTACGTCAACTCCCCAGTACTGCTGTAAGCGGAGCTGTGTTGTAACAACACGGCGGTGTCCACTTGTGTTGTTGTGGTCAGTGTAGGTGGGTGTAGAGGGTGTGAGGGAATACATGAGGGTGTTGTTTATAATGTGAGGGACCAACCCACACCATCATGTTGACCATGAGAACATGAGACGTGGTTCACCCACCTCACTCACTATTGCTGGACACGACAACATTATCACCAACACAGAGTCCAGGGATGGATTTCCTGGCCTCCTGCAACTCATGCTGACGTTAACCTATATGTGGAGGTCACCCACGTCAACCAATATGTGGGGGTTTACCCACGTCAACCTATATGTAGTGTAAGTACTTCCCATCAGTTGTAGTGTAAGTACTTCCCATCAGTTGTAGTGTAAGTACTTCCCATCAGTTGTAGTGTAAGTACTTCCCATCAGTTGTAGTGTAAGTACTTCCCATCAGTTGTAGTGTGAGTACTTTCCATCAGTTGTAGTGTAAGTACTTCCCATCAGTTGTAGTGTAAGTACTTCCCATCAGTTGTAGTGTAAGTACTTCCCATCAGTTGTAGTGTAAGTCCTTCCCATCAGTTGTAGTGTGAGTACTTTCCATCAGTTGTAGTGTAAGTACTTCCCATCAGTTGTAGTGTAAGTCCTTCCCATCAGTTGTAGTGTAAGTACTTCCCATCAGTTGTAGTGTAAGTACTTCCCATCGGTTGTAGCATAAGTACTTCCCATCAGTTATAGTGTAAGTCCTTCCCATCAGTTGTAGTGTAAGTACTTCCCATCAGTTGTAGTGTAAGTACTTCCCATTAATTGTAGTGTAAGTACTTCCCATCGGTTGTAGTGTAAGTTCTTCCCATCAGTTGTAGTGTAAGTACTTCCCATCAGTTGTAGCGTAAGTACTTCCCATCGGTTGTAGTGTAAGTACTTCCCATCAGTTGTAGTGTAAGTACTTCCCATCAGTTGTAGTGTAAGTACTTCCCATCGGTTGTAGTGTAAGTTCTTCCCATCAGTTGTAGTGTAAGTACTTCCCATCGGTTGTAGTGTAAGTACTTCCCATCAGTTGTAGTGTAAGTACTTCCCATCAGTTGTAGAGTAAGTACTTCCCATCGGTTGTAGTGTAAGTACTGCCCATCAGTTGTAGCGTAAGTACTTCCCATCGGTTGTAGTGTAAGTACTTCCCATCAGTTGTAGCGTAAGTGCTTCCCATCAACTGTAGTGTAAGTCCTTCCCATCAGTTGTAGTGTAAGTACTTCCCATCAGTTGTAGCGTAAGTACTTCCCATCAGTTGTAGCGTAAGTACTTCCCATCAGTTGTAGCGTAAGTACTTCCCATCGGTTGTAGTGTAAGTCCTTCCCATCAGTTGTAGTGTAAGTACTTCCCATCAGTTGTAGTGTAAGTACTTCCCATCAGTTGTAGCGTAAGTACTTCCCATCAGTTGTAGTGTAAGTTCTTCCCATCAGTTGTAGTGTAAGTACTTCCCATCAGTTGTAGTGTAAGTACTTCCCATCGGTTGTAGTGTAAGTTCTTCCCATCAGTTGTAGTGTAAGTACTTCCCATCGGTTGTAGTGTAAGTACTTCCCATCAGTTGTAGTGTAAGTACTTCCCATCGGTTGTAGCGTAAGTGCTTCCCATCAACTGTAGCGTAAGTGCTTCCCATCAACTGTAGTGTAAGTCCTTCCCATCAGTTGTAGTGTAAGTACTTCCCATCGGTTGTAGTGTAAGTACTTCCCATCAGTTATAGTGTAAGTACTTCCCATCGGTTGTAGTGTAAGTTCTTCCCATCAGTTGTAGTGTAAGTACTTCCCATCAGTTGTAGTGTAAGTACTTCCCATCAGTTGTAGTGTAAGTCCTTCCCATCAGTTGTAGTGTAAGTACTTCCCATCAGTTGTAGTGTAAGTACTTCCCATCAGTTGTAGTGTAAGTACTTCCCATCGGTTGTAGTGTAAGGCATCATGAGGGGACTACAACCTCATACGCTGCTCACAGGGAGGCCAACCCCACCTCGTGGCTCGTGAGGTTAGACAAGGCAAGTCTTGCGTTATCACCAGAATGAGGCGACGATAGTCCACTCTGATTGGCTGGTTATCTGCCCTTAGGCCTATCGACTAACTACCAGGGTCGTTAATCACCAATCGAAAACCATGATAAGGTCCCTCGTTCGTTCCGTATTGGTTCCCGTTCCCCTGTGTTCCATTCCGTAAGGAACGGGTGTAAAATGCGGTGGACGGGACGCGCACGTGTGTGTGTCAGTATGGCTGGGTCTGTCGAAGTGGTCTACCAATGGTCAGTAGACCAGCGTTACCACAAGGGCGTGGTACTTACGGGGAAGGATGGACTGAGAACGGACCACGTTTCGAACCATGACGGTGGTGACGTCACACAGAGATAGTGGTAAACCACCCTTTATATTCATCTAACATCACAATTATGTGTCATTATGGTCGAAAGTCCTCAAAGGAGGGGGAAGGACTGGTCAGGGGGAGGTCCGTGTCGTCTGGGTCTGTGTGGCTGTGAGGCAGGAGAGAGAGAGAGAGAGAGAGAGAGAGAGAGAGAGAGAGAGAGAGAGAGAGAGAGAGAGAGAGAGAGAGAGAGAGAGAGAGAGGAGGTCGGGGGAAGGGCACGTCATCAGACCATCCCCAGCAAACCCCAGGTGGACTCATCCACCAGCCACAGACTCCCCCAGCAACCCACGTCCACCCACAGACAGACACACACACACCCACACACGTACACAGACACACCCACACACACACGTGTCCCTGGCGTATGTTCATCATCATCCTGTATGAACATTGCGTCATTATTCTGGCTTATTGGATCGCACTTTATTATTTATAGGATCGTACTTTATTATTTATTTATTTATTTATTTTGGTCCTTGTTTTCTAGCAACAAAATTAGGATTACTTGTTTAATCTTTCGACGCCTTGATGTTCTATGCTCACACAACCCACCTATCTGGCCAGTGGGGGAGATGGGGTGGGGAGGGAGCCTTCTGCTTTACTGTTCTGTTCTATAATCGTGGGTGGGGAGGGAGCCTTCTGCTTTACTGTTCTATAATCGTGGGTGGGGGAGGAGTCTCCTGCTTTACAGTTCTATAATCGTGGGTGGGGAGGAGGCACTTCTAAATCAATATATCTTAATATCTATAATTACCCCGGGACTAATTTCTATAAACTAGTTCTATGTTGCCCAGTTCCCTTCTGAAGGCTCCTGTAGCCCAAGGCTGCGCCACTTTCAGTAGCAGGGAAAGGCAGAAGTCCTTTGATGATGGAGATAAAGATCAGGTCTTTACAATGTCCGAGACAACGGGGGCTCGAGTGGGGCTTAGGTAATTAACTAAGTAACCTACGTCATTATGATCCTCCCAGGTTAGGTCATAGGTCACGCCATCATATACACAAGGGGCTGTCCACCTCAGAGGTCGTACCGTCGTGATGAGGGGTCGTACCGTCGTGCTCCATGACCAAACCGTCGTGCTCAAAGGTCGTACCATCGTGCTCAAGTGATCGTACCGTCGTTAATTACAATAATCAGAAGGTCAACTATTTATTACCATCATCATGGCTCATTACATA
Organism: Panulirus ornatus; assembly: GCF_036320965.1. Taxonomy (NCBI): domain Eukaryota; kingdom Metazoa; phylum Arthropoda; class Malacostraca; order Decapoda; family Palinuridae; genus Panulirus; species Panulirus ornatus. Next base: position 19,014,829 of record NC_092290.1, on the reverse strand, counting down.
AATCATCATGTCCCTCTGTTGATTATATATATATATATATATATATATATATATATATATATATATATATATATATATATATATATATATATATATATATATATATATATTCCTATGAGTCCACGGGGAAAATGAAACACGAGAAGTTCCAAAGTGCACTTTCGTGTAATAATCACATCATCAGGGGAGACACAAGAGAGAAATATAATGATGTGATTATTACAGGAAAGTGCACTTGGTAACTTTTCGTATTTCATTGTCCCCTTGGACTCATAGGAATATCTTGATCACGCGAAAAATTGTGATCCTTTCCAATATATATATATATATATATATATATATATATATATATATATATATATATATATATATATATACATATATATATATATATATATATATATATATATATATATATATATATATATATATATATATATATATATATATATGTATATAAAGTCGGGAACATAAAGCCACCAACATAGATCAGAGACGTGTGGGTCAACAGAATTACGACACAGGCAAGTTAAACACAGGCATCTCAAGTTCACGAAACCAGACAATATAAACCAGAACAAACATTAAATCATATAAACCACTGCAGGGGTGATGATGCAGGGGAGAGGCAGGTCAGATCAGAGAAGCGGAGAATTTTTCTGAAAATGACCGAATGACATTTGAGGATTTCTCAAAAAAACAAAAAAATATAAAAAAAAAAATTCTTTAACCTTCTGGCATCTCTCTCTCCTCCCTCCCTCCGCCCGCCTGTCATTAATTACCAAACTGTTTGAATATTTGCGAGGCCGTCCTCGCCACTCTTATCCCTCCACACACACACACACACACACAACAACAATTTAGCAACAAGAAGGGGAATTCCAGCGTGAAAATATAGTCGTTCGCCTCAGGGACTGAAGATGACCAAAATATTCAAATCAAAACAAACGTTCATATATATAGAGGCGTCTGGCATCTACTTAGTGTTATAGTGGTGACGTGAGGATGAACGCGAAGTTTCCCTCCCTGGTAGAAAATGGAAATAATAGTAACGTTAGGAAAGTGATGTATTATGGAGTCTATAGTGCGAGTGGAAGATGATGATGTCTGAAGGAGATAGACAGATGGATAGAAAGATATATATATATATATATATATATATATATATATATATATATATATATATAGATAGATAGATAGATAGATAGATAGAGAGAGAGAGAGAGAGAGAGAGAGAGAGAGAGAGAGAGAGAGAGAGAGAGAGAGAGAGAGAGAGAGAGAGAGAGAGAGGCGCTTGCTCTACTTCATAGTTCAAAAGTGAAACTGGGTTGTCATGACGACGGTAAGGCAGATGATACAGCGTGACTACTGTAGTTAAAGGTGGCAGGTTGTTGCTGTTGGAGGAGACCTTACACCACACCACCAACAACCACACCAACACACACACACCTCACCATGGCTGCCTCACCAACCACGGGGCACACCGCCCTCACCCGTCACCAGCCAGCCCCACCCTCACCCAGTCCACCAACCAGTCCACCCTCACCCGTCACCAACCAGCCCCACCCTCACCCACCACCAACCAGTCCACCCTCACCCGTCACCAGCCAGCCCCACCTCACCCGTCACTAGCCAGCCCCACCCTCACCCACCACCAACCAGTCCACCCTCACCCGTCACCAGCCAGCCCCACCTCACCCGTCACCAGCCAGCCCCACCCTCACCCGTCACCAGCCAGCCCCACCCTCACCCGTCATCAGCCAGCCCCACCCTCACCCGTCACCAGCCAGCCCAACCCTCACCCGTCACCAGCCAGCCCAACCCTCACCCGTCATCAGCCAGCCCACCCTCACACATCACCAGCCAGCCCCGCCCTCACCCATCACCGGCCCCACCCTCACCAACCACACCCTGAGCCATGTGACCCTTCACCAGCCCCACCGTGAGCCATGTGACCCTTCACCAGCCCCACCCTGAGCCATGCTGACCCTTCACCAGCCCCACCCTGAGCCATGCTGACCCTTCACCAGCCCCACCCTGAGCCATGCTGACCCTTCACCAGCCCCACCCTGATCCATGCTGACCCTTCATCAGCCCCACCCTGAGCCATGCTGACCCTTCACCAGCCCCACCCTGAGCCATGCTGACCCTTCACCAGCCCCACCCTGAGCCATGCTGACCCTTCACCAGCCCCACCCTGAGCCATGCTGACCCTTCACCAGCCCCACCCTGAGCCATGCTGACCCTTCACCAGCCCCACCCTGAGCCATGCTGACCCTTCACCAGCCCCACCCTGAGCCATGCTGACCCTTCACCAGCCCCACCCTGAGCCATGCTGACCCTTCACCAGCCCCACCCTGAGCCATGCTGACCCTTCACCAGCCCCACCCTGAGCCATGCTGACCCTTCACCAGCCCCACCCTGAGCCATGCTGACCCTTCACCAGCCCCACCCTGAGCCATGCTGACCCTTCACAGCCCCACCCTGAGCCATGCTGACCCTTCACCAGCCCAACCCTGAGCCATGCTGACCCTTCACCAGCCCCACCCTGAGCCATGCTGACCCTTCACCAGCCCCACCCTGAGCCATGCTGACCCTTCACCAGCCCCACCCTGAGCCATGCTGACCCTTCACCAGCCCCACCCTGAGCCATGCTGACCCTTCACCAGCCCCACCCTGAGCCATGCTGACCCTTCACCAGCCCCACCCTGAGCCATGCTGACCCTTCACCAGCCACACCCTGAGCCATGCTGACCCTTCACCAGCCCCACCCTGAGCCATGCTGACCCTTCACCAGCCCCACCCTGAGCCATGCTGACCCTTCACCAGCCCGACCCTGAGCCATGCTGACCCTTCACCAGCCCCACCCTGAGCCATGCTGACCCTTCATCAGCCCCACCCTGAGCCATGCTGACCCTTCACCAGCTCCACCCTGAGCCATGCTGACCCTTCACCAGCCCCACCCTGAGCCATGCTGACCCTTCACCAGCCCCACCCTGAGCCATGCTGACCCGTCACCAGCCCCACCCTGAGCCATGCTGACCCTTCACCAGCTCCACCCTGAGCCATGCTGACCCTTCACCAGCCCCACCCTGAGCCATGCTGACCCTTCACCAGCCCCACCCTGAGCCATGCTGACCCTTCACCAGCCCCACCCTGAGCCATGCTGACCCTTCACCAGCCCCACCCTGAGCCATGCTGACCCTTCACCAGCCCACCCTGAGCCATGCTGACCCTTCACCAGCCCCACCCTGAGCCATGCTGACCCTTCACCAGCCCCACCCTGAGCCATGCTGTCGTCTGCATTCACAATTTCAACGGTCAGTTTATCCCATTCATCCAACACCTTTACGCTACAAATCTCACATATTTCCTTTGCATCTTTTCTAAACATTTTTTTGGCCCGACTTCATGCTGTGGCCTTTGGCTGTTCTGTCTTTGCATCTTTTTGAAGAACCGATCACAGAAGAAGTCCTCAAATGGTTTGAAAACCTGGAAGTTGAGATCAAGTCACACCTAACTCTTCTCTCTTGTATGGTAGATATATTCATAGCCCCTAACCTCTCAGTATAACACAGGTGTCTTAATTCTAGTACCTTCCTTTGTTGCCTTCCTCTGAACCTTCTTTATCAACTCCTTATACTTCTTTAAGTGCGGGGACCAAACTTGAGAAACATGCTGTGCTTTTGGCCTAACATACGAGGCGAACAGCTTGCTGAACACTTCCTTATCCATGTATTGTATTTTAAGTTAATATTGGCCAGCAGACAATTCAATATTGGCCAGCAGACAATTTAATATTGGCCAGCAGACAATTTAATATTGGCCAGCAGACAATTTAATATTGGCCAGCAGACAATTTAATATTGGCCAGCAGAAAATTTAATATTGGCCAGCAGACAATTCAATATTGGCCAGCAGACAATTTAATATTGGCCAGCAGACAATTCAATATTGGCCAACAGACAATTCAATATTGGCCAGCAGACAATCTAATATTGGCCAGCAGACAATTTGTCTCCAATACCATTTTCAGACGATGTCTGAGTGAAGTACAGTGTTGACTTCGAAGCCCCTCTCACATACAGAACCCTGCAGCTCATTTTCTGTTTGATCATAATCGTATTAAGATGATGTTTTACTGTGTTCCATCCAAATCATTATACATTTAGTTAAGTTGAATTTTATTAACGATGGATTAGACTAACGGTGGTTTATACAAGTCTGCTTAAAAGATGATGTAATCCACCACACTATTTCTCCTCTCATGACCTCGGCATCATCAGCAAAATGAAATAGGCGCGAGTCCAATCTTTCCCGGAAGAGTCTTGACACAGATCAAGAACAGCGTTGGTCGTATACCTGAACCTTGCGGTACGCCGCTGGGGATCCAAATCCACTTGCAGAGAACTCCTCTAACAAAGGTCAATTGTCCCCTTCCACGATGGTAATTTTCTGTTGGTCAGAGACGTCTTCCCAATATTCCTGCCCTAAGGTCCAGCTGCTTTACTAACCTATTGTGTGGGGGCAGTGTCAAATGCTCTCTAGCAGTCCAGATACACAAAATGCACCTACTCTTCTCTCTTCATTTAGAGGGAACTACCCACTTTCCTACGAAGACTATACGAAGGTGGTCATATCCGACCTTTGGTATTTCCTCCTTTGTAGGAAGGCATCCATCATCTGGTTATCATTTCCAGTATATTACACACCACACACTCGAGAGAGAGAGAGAGAGAGAGAGAGAGAGAGAGAGAGAGAGAGAGAGAGAGAGAGAGAGAGAGAGAGAATGGTGTCTTTTTAACCCAACCTCTTGGCACTATCTTCCCCCATCCATGTCTCGAACACACCAAGTGGCCTGTCAAACATATCCTGCACATTTCTTCCACACGTATGGCGCGACTTCATCAGGTCTACGGACTTAATATGGGCCATATTTATTCACTAATCTGTTTTGTTTCTTTTCTAGATATGTCAATGCATTCTCAGACCTCCTCCCCCAACCCACTTTACAGATGGTGGGACTACATTGTCTTCCACCTCCTCCCTCAACCCACATTAAAGATTGTGGAACTATATTGTCTTCCACTTTACAGATGGTGGAACTATATTGTCTTCCACCTCCTCCTCCACCCCACTCTACACATGGCGGGACTATATTGTCTTCCACTGTGAAAACACAGTTAAACTTGTCGTTTCGTTCCAGGCAAACAAATCTTTATACCATCGTCTCACACACATCTCTTTCCTCCGTTTTCCTAAAGCTTTTTGGCGTTTGCGTCGCCGACAGTTTACTCCTGATGAATTTATGGAAAAGATTTGGACTCGTATCTTCCTTGTCCACCACAATATTCTTCTCAGAGTCTGTCTGTTCTTCATCTCTAACCCAACCTGACTTATATTGCTTTCCTTCCTACAATACTCCAATCGTGTCTTGCTGTAATGTCATCTGAATCATCAACTTTTAATCGCATCTCAAAGCTCCTTCCCTCAGTGAGCCACATATCTCCTCCCCCTTCCATCTATCTCAACCTTCCCTCAGTGAGCCACATATCTCCTCCTCCTTCCATCTAATCTCAACCTTCCCTCAGTGAGCCACATGATCTTCTCCCCCTTCCATCTATCTCAACCTTCCCTCAGTGAGCCACATGATCTCCTCCCCCTTCCATCTAATCTCAACCTTCCCTCAGTGAGCCACATCATCTCCTCCCCCTTCCATCGTTCTCAACCTTCCCTCAGTGATCCACATGATCTCCTGCCCCTTCCATCTATCTCAACCTTCCCTCAGTGAGCCACAGGATCTCCTCCCCCTTCCATCTATCTCAACCTTCCCTCAGTGAGCCACAGGATCTCCTCCCCCTTCCATCTTTCTCAACCTTCCCTCAGTGATCCACATGATCTCCTCCCCCTTCCATCTATCTCAACCTTCCCTCAGTGAGCCACATCATCTCCTCCCCCTTCCATCTATCTCAACCTTCCCTCAGTGAGCCACATCATCTCCTCACCCTTCCATCTAATCTCAACCTTCCCTCAGTGAGCCACATGATCTCCTGCCCCTTCCATCTATCTCAACCTTCCCTCAGTGAGCCACATCATCTCCTCCCCCTTCCATCTATCTCAACCTTCCCTCAGTACTGGACGCTGGACGTATCCAGTCCCTCCTCTTCCACCGTGGCATAACTCAGGGAACCTCCCTACCTACCTACCTCCTCCCCCAACACACACACACACACACACACACACACACACATCAGTGGCCTACCTCACCTCCATTTCCCATTCCAGGTTCTCAGAGAACCGGTTTAGTTCAGTGTAGTTTCCAGGAATATATCCACGCTGAGACACTGGTTTCGTCCCTTAGCGTGTCCGCATTTCC
>NC_092290.1:18940953-19005953 GCF_036320965.1 Panulirus ornatus | reverse complement strand
GACCTGGGAGCACGTGACGCGGGGTACGTGCCCTGGGGAGGACGTGACCCGGGAGCAGGTGTACGGTGGTACGTGACCTGGAACCACGTCCTCCAGTGTACCTGACCTGGGTAGACGTGACCTGGTAAGGCAGGTCCTGCCGTATCAAACAATATATACCAAGTTATGTACACGATGCGTCAGAAAGTGTAAAAGTAACTGGTGATATTATACTTTAAGGGCACCAGTCTGTTGACACTAAGAATCCATTGGAATGTATTAGGAACTGATTGTATTTATAAGAAACTGGTTGTATTTATTGGGAACTGGTTGTATTTCGGGTGGAGAATAGATTAAAAGACGGAGGAACCTGACGGGTATCATACATTTTTATGCATCGTACGACCAGAAACTACGGTGGTAGTGGGGAGGGCCATGAAGCTGGGGGAAAACGTACGATTAATTAACATCTAAGTTTACGTTAACACACACGTAAATCAATGGCACTCGTGACTCCCTGACCTAACTCACTCCCCTGACCTAACTCCCTCCCATACCAGCAGGAATATAACGTATTTGTGATGTTATATAGGGGGAAAAATATGTGACTTTTAATGGCTGGTTGTTTAGATTGAGTTGTTGGGAGGTTTGGTCGCTGTGTGAGTTTGCTGTTGGGAGGTTGGGTCGCTGTGTGTGTTTGCTGTTGGGTGGTTGGGTCGCTGTGTGAGTTTGCTGTTGGGAGGTTTGGTCGCTGTGTGTGTTTGCTGTTGGGAGGTTTGGTCGCTGTGTGTGTTTGCTGTTGGGAGGTTGGGTCGCTGTGTGTGTTTGCTGTTGGGAGGTTGGGTCGCTGTGTGAGTTTGCTGTTGGGAAGTTGGGTCGTTGTGTGTGTTTGCTGTTGGGAGGTTGGGTCGCTGTGTGTGTTTGCTGTTGGGTGGTTGGGTCGCTGTGTGAGTTTGCTGTTGGGAGGTTTGGTCGCTGTGTGTGTTTGCTGTTGGGAGGTTTGGTCGCTGTGTGTGTTTGCTGTTGGGAGGTTGGGTCGCTGTGTGTGTTTGCTGTTGGGAGGTTGGGTCGCTGTGTGAGTTTGCTGTTGGGAAGTTGGGTCGTTGTGTGTGTTTGCTGTTGGGAGGTTGGGTCGCTGTGTGTGTTTGCTGTTGGGTGGTTGGGTCGCTGTGTGAGTTTGCTGTTGGGAGGTTTGGTCGCTGTGTGTGTTTGCTGTTGGGAGGTTTGGTCGCTGTGTGTGTTTGCTGTTGGGAGGTTTGGTCGCTGTGTGTGTTTGCTGTTGGGAGGTTTGGTCGCTGTGTGAGTTTGCTGTTGGAAGGTTTGGTCGCTGTGTGTGTTTGCTGTTGGGAGGTTTGGTCGCTGTGTGTGTTTGCTGTTGGGAGGTTTGGTCGCTGTGTGTGTTTGCGGTTGGGAAGTTGGGTCGTTGTGTGTGTTTGCTGTTGGGAGGTTGGGCCGCTGTGTGAGTTTGCTGTTGGGAAGTTGGGTCGCTGTGTGTGTTTGCTGTTGGGAGGTTTGGTCGCTGTGTGAGTTTGCTGTTGGAAGGTTTGGTCGCTGTGTGTGTTTGCTGTTGGGAAGTTGGGTCGTTGTGTGTGTTTGCTGTTGGGAGGTTTGGTCGCTGTGTGAGTTTGCTGTTGAGAGGTTTGGTCGCTGTGAATGTTTGCCCTCACACACACACACACACACACACAGAGCGAGCGTCCCCAGGTCTCGGTAGCGAGCGATCATCGCCATCTGCTCGGGGAGGAGTGAGGGCTTCCACACTGTTGTTGTGTCAACAAATTCATTTTTAACGTTGAAATTTAAGGTACATCTCGGTGTGTCGAGGAAGGCAGGGAAGGCTTCCATAGGTGTCGTTGATTTTTCAGAGAAGTTCAGCTTATTTTTACGGAAATGAACCTCATAAATTGGCTTATCTTCATAGGTCCCCCCACCCCCCCTATATCGACTAATTTATTCTAGTAGGATAAAAATAAAAATGTCAAGTTTATTTAAGCTTCTCCGGTCTTAATTTTTTTTCGCCACACGAAATACACTCAATCTATGATATATTGTAAAGTTGACAAGATCATTTTTATTTTCATATGGACTTTCGTGATGTATTGGTCGAAGGTATGGGTTCGAATCCTGGTTGCGAGAGTGGGGACACAGTCAACCCAGCTGTTCATCCATCTTTACGTGTTAGCAAATAAAATTAAACATTAAAAAAATAAAAATGAATATATTTTGAGCCAACTTAACCTGGAGGAAAGAAATTCCAGCATTTTAGGTCGAATTGAAATGCACTTCCCCCACGACTCCAGTGCAATCATATACCATAATATAATATATTTCTGACACAAAATATTTACGCTGTCATAAATTATATTAAATTTGTGATGGCCGGGAAAATATATTTTAAATGCTCACACAAGATGGATCTGTCGTGTGGGAGACGCGCCACAGGCCTGACCTGACCTCCCCCCTCCTCAACCGCCCCAGGCCTGACTGACCTCCCCCCTCCTCAAGGCAATGCTTAAGCGCCCCAGGCCTGACCTCCCCACTCCTCAAGCGCCCCAGGCCTGACCTCCCCACTCCTCAAGCGCCCCAGGCCTGACCTGACCTCCTGACCTCCCCCCTCCTCAAGGCAATGCTCAAGCGCCCCAGGCCAGGCCTGACCTACCCCCCTCCTCAAGGCAATGCTTAAGCGCCTCAGGTCTGACCTCCCTCCTCCTCAAGGCAATGCTTAAACGCCCCAGACCAGGCCTGACTGACCTCCCCCCCTCCTCAAGTCAGTACTTCAATAATATACTCAGACCTGCTGGTTTATCTATGACGATGACTCACGAAACTTACTCATAATTCATTCATCCAGTCACTCACTCACTCACTCACCATCTCCCTCCTCCCCTCACAATCATGGCCACTGTCACTCGTCACCTGGGGTTGTACAGCTGTACATGTACACTGATGGTTGTGCAGGATTGTACACAGGTAGACACACCTGCGTTATGTACAGCCAGGGGTCAGGCACTGTACTGTCAGGGGTCAGGCACTGTACAGCCAGGGGTCAGGCACTGTACTGCCAGGGGTCAGGCACTGTACAGCCAGGGGTCAAAGGTCAGGCACTGTACAGCCAGGGGTCAAAGGTCAGGCACTGTACAGCCAGAGGTCAAAGGTCAGGCACTGTACAGCCAGAGGTCAAAGGTCAGGCACTGTACAGCCAGAGGTCAAAGGTCAGGCACTGTACAGCCAGGGGTCAAAGGTCAGGCACTGTACAGCCAGGGGTCAAAGTCAGGCACTGTCCAGCCAGGGGTGAAAGGTCAGGCACTGTACAGCCAGGGGTCAAAGGTCAGGCACTGTACAGCCAGAGGTCAAAGGTCAGGCACTGTACAGCCAGAGGTCAAAGGTCAGGCACTGTACTGCCAGGGGTCAGAGTCCAGGTGACGTGACCCCTGACCTCCAGAGAGGGAGGAAGGAGTGCACACTGATGGAAGGGGACGCTGGAGGGAGGGTGATGGAGCTAGGCCCGTGGAAGGGAAGGAAGGAAAGGAAGGCAGCTTAAGTAGGCCATCCACTCCATCACGCGAGAGAGAGAGAGAGAGAGAGAGAGAGAGAGAGAGAGAGAGAGAGAGAGAGAGAGAGAGAGAGAGAGGTCGGACGGACTTCTAACACGAGCACGTACCGCTCACCACACGCCCTGGTGTTTAGAGTGGCCCTCTGGGGAACCCTGGGGGGGGGGGGGCACACACTCGGGGGCCCCCCTCCCACCACCTGTCACCCACGTACTGGACCCACTGCACGCCCTATCCTTGCCTCCACCTACCCCACAACCCCCCTCCTAGCCTAGCCATGCACGTGATTGGCTTGTGTATATTATAAACAAGAAATGATTCCAATACCTTTAACAACATCACAACAACAACAACAACAACAACAACAACAACAACTCTAAACACCTCAGCCTCACTGCCCTTAAGTAACTTGGGCCAGTTACTTAAGTTACTTAAGGCCAGTCTAGCCTTGTAAGTAACTTGGGTTTCTGAAGTTTTCAATCATTTACGAATAACTTCATTTACACTGTGGACCCACCTGCCTCAGCTGGCCATGTTTACACTGTGGACCCACCTGCCTCAGCTGGGCATGTTTACACTGTGGACCCACCTGCCACAGCTGGCCATGTTTACACTGTGGACCCACCTGCCTCAGCTGGCCATGTTTACACTGTGGACCCACCTGCCTCAGCTGGCCATGTTTACACTGTGGACCCACCTGCCTCAGCTGGCCATGTTTACACTGTGGACCCACCTGCCTCAGCTGGGCATGTTTACACTGTGGACCCACCTGCCTCAGCTGGCCATGTTTACACTGTGGACCCACCTGCCTCAGCTGGCCATGTTTACACTGTGGACCCACCTGCCTCAGCTGGCCATGTTTACACTGTGGACCCACCTGCCTCAGCTGGCCATGTTTACACTGTGGACCCACCTGCCTCAATGGCCATGTTTACACTGTGGACCCACCTGCCTCAGCTGGCCATGTTTACACTGTGGACCCACCTGCCTCAGCTGGCCATGTACACCCATCTTCCCATTTTCTATCACAGATATCTCGTATATCACTATCATCAGGGCCGACCCTTAGCCCTCAGGGGGCCCTTGAATTGAGCCTTTTTCTCTAAGGGTCGTCCCCTCCACCCCTCATGAGGTCTACAAGGGCTCCCGGGGTCGGGGCTGCTGCTGCCCCCCGGGGTCATGCCCCACGGGGGGGAAATATATGTGACAATTTCTGTTGTGTCGGCCAACAGTTGCTGCTTTGTGGAGTCTGGTGTGTGTATATATGGCCCTATCCTTGCTAAGGGCCCTTCGCCCTTAGCGTATATATAGCAAGGGCCGACCCTACGTGCTCTCATCTGTGTACACACACACACAACACACACACACAGCCAGGGAGCTTTACATACGTCACAAATTGACACTTTCATCCTCGCTGTGAAATTCTTTTTTTTTTAATTCAATTAATTCAATCCATTTCCTAATTCTCTCCAGTTCTGGCCATGCACAAATCACCATGCGCTTCTCTCTCTTCTTCTTCTTATTCTTCCTCCTCCTTACTGGAGCTGTCTCCACTGCTGCTCCTAACCTTGCCTGACCCACACGGGGGGTCGTATGTGACCCACACGGGGGGTCGTCTGTGACCCACACGGGGGGTCGTCTGTGACCCACACGGGGGGTCGTCTGTGACCCACACGGGGGTCGTATGTGACCCACACGGGGGGTCGTCTGTGACCCACACGGGGGTCGTATGTGACCCACACGGAGGGTCGTCTGTGACCCACACGGGGGGTCGTCTGTGACCCACACGGGGGTCGTCTGTGACCCACACGGGGGTCGTCTGTGACCCACACGGGGGTCGTCTGTGACCCACACGGGGGGTCGTCTGTGATCCACACGGGGGTCGTCTGTGACCCACACGGGGGGTCGTCTGTGATCCACACGGGGGGTCGTCTGTGACCCACACGGGGGGTCGTCTGTGATCCACACGGGGGTCGTCTGTGACCCACACGGGGGGTCGTCTGTGACCCACACGGGGGGTCGTCTGTGACCCACACGGGGGGTCGTCTGTGACCCACACGGGGGGTCGTCTGTGACCCACACGGGGGGTCGTCTGTGACCCACACGGGGGGTCGTCTGTGACCCACACGGGGGGTTGTCTGTGACCCACACGCGGGTCGTATGTGACCCACACGGGGGGTCGTCTGTGACCCACACGGGGGGACGTCTGTGATCCACACGGGGGGTCGTCTGTGACCCACACGGGGGGTCGTCTGTGACCCACACGGGGGGACGTCTGTGATCCACACGGGGGGTCATCTGTGACCCACACGGGGGTCGTCTGTGACCCACACGGGGGTCGTCTGTGACCCACACGGGGGTCGTCTGTGACCCACACGGGGGTCGTCTGTGACCCACACGGGGGGTCGTCTGTGATCCACACGGGGGGTCGTCTGTGACCCACACGGGGGGTCGTCTGTGACCCACACGGGGGGTCGTCTGTGATCCACACGGGGGGTCGTCTGTGACCCACACGGGGGGTCGTCTGTAACCCACACGGGGGTCGTCTGTGACCCACACGGGGGTCGTCTGTGACCCACACGGGGGTCGTCTGTGACCCACACGGGGGGTCGTCTGTGACCCACACGGGGGGTCGTCTGTGACTCACACGGGGGGTCGTATGTGATCCCAACACTGTATTTCTGGAGTCTTTCCAGTCCACTGTTCACTGACTCGCATCACTAAACACTGTATTGCAATGTAGACCATGTGTGTGTGTGTGTGTGTGTGTGTGTGTGTGTGTGTTACCGGACTCCCCTTGCACTGCTTTACTGTAGGAGTGCCATGTCGTCTAAGCCCACCCTGAGCCATGCTGACCCTTCACCAGCCCCACGCTGACCCTTCACCAGCCCCACCCTGAGCCATGCTGACCCTTCACCAGCCCGACCCTGAGCCATGCTGACCCTTCACCAGCCCCACCCTGAGCCATGCTGACCCTTCACCAGCTCCACCCTGAGCCATGCTGACCCTTCACCAGCCCCACCCTGAGCCATGCTGACCCTTCACCAGCTCCACCCTGAGCCATGCTGACCCTTCACCAGCCCCACCCTGAGCCATGCTGACCCTTCACCAGCCCGACCCTGAGCCATGCTGACCCTTCACCAGCCCCACCCTGAGCCATGCTGACCCTTCACCAGCCCCACCCTGAGGCATGCTGACCCTTCACCAGCCCCACCCTGAGCCATGCTGACCCTTCACCAGCCCCACCCTGAGGCATGCTGACCCTTCACCAGCCCCACGCTGACCCTTCACCAGCCCCACCCTGAGCCATGCTGACCCTTCACCAGCCCGACCCTGAGCCATGCTGACCCTTCACCAGCCCCACCCTGAGCCATGCTGACCCTTCATCAGCCCCACCCTGAGCCATGCTGACCCTTCACCAGCCCCACCCTGAGGCATGCTGACCCTTCACCAGCCCCACCCTGAGCCATGCTGACCCTTCACCAGCCCCACCCTGAGCCATGCTGACCCTTCACCAGCCCCACCCTGAGGCATGCTGACCCTTCACCAGCCCCACCCTGAGCCATGCTGACCCTTCACCAGCCCCACTCTGAGCCATGCTGACCCTTCACCAGCCCCACCCTGAGCCAAGCTGGCCCTTCACCAGCCCGACCCTGAGCCATGCTGACCCTTCACCAGCCCCACCCTGAGCCATGCTGACCCTTCACCAGCCCCACCCTGAGCCATGCTGACCCTTCACCAGCCCCACCCTGAGCCATGCTAACCCTTCACCAGCCCGACCCTGAGCCATGCTGACCCTTCACCAGCCCCACCCTGAGCCATGCTGACCCTTCACCAGCCCCACCCTGAGCCATGCTGACCCTTCACCAGCCCCACCCTGAGGCATGCTGACCCTTCACCAGCCCCACCCTGAGCCATGCTGACCCTTCACCAGCCCCACCCTGAGCCATGCTGACCCTTCACCAGCCCCACCCTGAGCCATGCTGACCCTTCACCAGCCCCACCCTGAGGCATGCTGACCCTTCACCAGCCCCAACCTGAGCCATGCTGACCCTTCACCAGCCCCACCCTGAGCCATGCTGACCCTTCACCAGCCCCACCCTGAGCCATGCTGACCCTTCACCAGCCCCACCCTGAGCCATGCTGACCCTTCACCAGCCCCACCCTGAGCCATGCTGACCCTTCACCAGCCCCACCCTGAGCCATGCTAACCCTTCACCAGCCCGACCCTGAGCCAAGCTGACCCTTCACCAGCCCGACCCTGAGCCATGCTGACCCTTCACCAGCCCCACCCTGAGCCATGCTGACCCTTCACCAGCCCCACCCTGAGGCATGCTGACCCTTCACCAGCCCCACCCTGAGCCATGCTGACCCTTCACCAGCCCCACCCTGAGCCATGCTGACCCTTCACCAGCCCCACCCTGAGCCATGCTGACCCTTCACCAGCCCCACCCTGAGCCATGCTAACCCTTCACCAGTCCGACCCTGAGCCAAGCTGACCCTTCACCAGCCCGACCCTGAGCCATGCTGACCCTTCACCAGCCCCACCCTGAGCCATGCTGACCCTTCACCAGCCCCACCCTGAGGCATGCTGACCCTTCACCAGCCCCACCCTGAGCCATGCTGACCCTTCACCAGCCCCACCCTGAGCCATGCTGACCCTTCACCAGCCCCACCCTGAGGCATGCTGACCCTTCACCAGCCCCACCCTGAGCCATGCTGACCCTTCACCAGCCCGACCCTCAGCCATGCTGACCCTTCACCAGCCCCACCCTGAGCCATGCTAACCCTTCACCAGTCCGACCCTGAGCCAAGCTGACCCTTCACCAGCCCGACCCTGAGCCATGCTGACCCTTCACCAGCCCCACCCTGAGCCATGCTGACCCTTCACCAGCCCCACCCTGAGGCATGCTGACCCTTCACCAGCCCCACCCTGAGGCATGCTGACCCTTCACCAGCCCCACCCTGAGCCATGCTGACCCTTCACCAGCCCGACCCTGAGCCATGCTGACCCTTCACCCGCCCCACCCTGAGCCGTCACATGTTTACATGTGGTAACACATTACTGTGGTCATTACCATAATGGTTACCACCTACACATAACAAGTGTCTTATGAATTAGTGTAAGTGTTAATGACGGGCTTAACTTGTCTCTGACGATAAGGGCTAAACTACCATTACAGGCGGTGTGTGTGGTCGCCCACTTAACCAACATTACTCTCAAGAGAAATTTACATCTGTAAAAAAAATGGTAGTTCATATTAATGAAACTATTAATGTTGTACTAACTTGTGTGGGTTATGATCCTGTTGTACACACACACACACACACACACACACACACACACACACACACACCATCACACACACACACACACACACACACACACACACACACACACACACACACACACACCATCACACACCCACACACACACACACACACACACACACATACACCATCACACACACACACACACACATACACCATCACACACCCACACACACACATACACACACACACACACCATCACACACATACACCATCACACACCCACACACACACACACACACACACACACACACACACACACACACACACACACACACACCATCACACACACACACACACATACACCATCACACACCCACACACACACACACACACACACACACACACATACACCATCACACACACACACACACACGAATCTATGTGTGGGAGGGACTTGAGGGAGGGCCAGTGTACTTGACCCATTCCTCACGCCCTTTACCAACTATACTCACGCCCCCCCCTTCCTCCCCCCCCTCCCCTCCTCCAGCAGCTAGGTATGACCCCCTCGCCACTGCCGGCAGTGTTCGCTATTAAGCCGGGCAGAGGAGGTGTCGTTATTTTGCCGGTAATGACTTGACGGGCTCTCTTATCAACCTCTGCCCAACCAGGTCATTCCCGGAGGGGGGGGGGTGTTAATGACACTAGGGGGCGGGTGACCCCTCACCACCCCCCCTGCGGCAGGGGATGGGGACCTCAGTGCCCCCCCTCCCCCTGCGGCAGGGGATGGGGACCCCAGTGGACCCCTCCTGCTGCAGGGGATGGGGACCCCAGTGAACCCCCCCTGCGGCAGGGGATGGGGACCTCAGTGCCCCCCTCCCCCTGCGGCAGGGGATGGGGACCCCAGTGGACCCCCCCTGCGGCAGGGGATGGAGACTCCAATGGCCCCTCCTGCGGCAGGGGATGGGTGGGGAAGGGGGACCCGGGTTGTCCCCCTCCTGCGACAGGTGATGGGGACCCGGATGGTTTCAGGTCCCCGGTAATGGGTGGGGATGTGCCGTGGTGATGGCAGGGCACACGTGCCCCAGGACCCACAAGGACGCCCCGAGCAGCAACGTCTTACATTCTTCATAGAACCCCTGTGGGAGATGGCTGGCCGGCTGCCCCAGGCCCAGGCACCCCCTGGGCCACTGGTGGAGCAAGGGGGGGGGGGGGCAGGGTGTGTGTGTGTGTGTGTGTGTGTGTGTGGGAGGGGTTGGGTCCTGTGGCGCAATGTGAGTTTGTGTTTCTATTTGTACTGTACGGAGAGGGAGTTCTACACTCGTGGGGCCCCCATCTCTTGTACTGTACGGGGAGGGAGTTCTACACTCGTGGGGCCCCCATCTCTTGTACTGTACGGGCCAGGAGTTCTACACTCGTGGGGCCCCCATCTCTTGTACTGTACGGGGATGGAGTTCTACACTCGTGGGTTCCCCATCTCTTGTACTGTACGTGGAGGGAGTTCTACACTCGTGGGGCCCCCCATCTCTTGTACTGTACGGGGAGGGAGTTCTACACTCGTGGGGCCCCCCATCTCTTGTACTGTACGGGGAGGCAGTTCTACACTCGTGGGGCCCCCCATCTCTTGTACTGTACGGGGAGGGAGTTCTACACTCGTGGGGCCCCATCTCTTGTACTGTACGGGGAGGGAGTTCTACACTCGTGGGGGCCCCCATCTCTTGTACTGTACGGGGAGGGAGTTTTACACTCGTGGATCCCCATCTCTTGTACTGTACGGGACGGGAGTTCTACACTCGTGGGGCCCCCATCTCTTGTACTGTACGGGGGAGGGAGTTCTACACTCGTGGGGCCCTCCATCTCTTGTACTGTACGGGGAGGCAGTTCTACACTCGTGGGGCCCCATCTCTTGTACTGTACGGGCCAGGAGTTCTACACTCGTGGGGCTCCATCTCTTGTACTGTACGGGCCAGGGAGTTCTACAATCGTGGGGCCCCCATCTCTTGTACTGTACGGGGAGGGAGTTCTACACTCGTGGGGCCCCATCTCTTGTAGTGTACGGGGAGGGAGTTCTACACTCGTGGGGCCCCCATCTCTTGTACTGTACGGGGGAGGGAGTTCTACACTCGTGGGGCCCCCATCTCTTGTACTGTACGGGGAGGGAGTTCTACACTCGTGGGGCCCCATCTCTTGTAGTGTACGGGGAGGGAGTTCTACACTCGTGGGGCCCCCATCTCTTGTACTGTACGGGGAGGGAGTTCTACACTCGTGGGGGCCCCCATCTCTTGTACTGTACGGGACGGGAGTTCTACACTCGTGGGGCCCCATCTCTTGTACTGTACGGGGAGGGAGTTCTACACTCGTGGGGCCCCATCTCTTGTACTGTACGGGCCAGGAGTTCTACACTCGTGGGGCCCCCATATCTCAAACTCTATTATCACACAACTTCAGTATGTTGTCTGCATACAGAAGTTCGCCACTTGGTCATAACCATGTACCCAACATTCCTTTACTACATAAGTAAACATTTATGATTTTTTTTTTTCTTACTATTCGCCATTTCCCGCATTAGCGAGGTAGCGTTAAGAACAGAGAACTGGGCCTTGGAGGGAATATCCTCACCTGACCCCCTTCTCTGTTTCTTCTTTTGGAAAATTTATTTTCATAATTTCTCATTACAATTCTTCCTGCCCATTCTGGCTGCCCCATCTCTCCATATCTCGCAGAGACCTTCACATTCGACGTCATCAAACTGGTTTATAAAACTTAATAGAGGTTGCGATCAAATCACTCCTTGATCCTCTCTCTTTACCTATCAACATATTTGAAGCCTTTAAAACCTTTTTGTGTTAGCCCAGCTCTCTCTCTCTCTTATGATTGTGTTGTCATGTGTTGTTCTTCTCTTCCCACCACGCCCACAACACCTCCCTGCTCAGGTCAACACTCACATCTCTCACAATAATATCTCGTGTGTTGCATCAATACGATCCGGTGTTCTGAATGGGTCAGTGTGTTGCTCAGGTGTTGCCTGGTAGGCGTGCCAGTGTTGCCAGGTAGGCGTGCCAGTGTTGCTAGGTAGGCGTGTCAGTGTTGCCAGGTAGGCGTGCCAGTGTTGCTAGGTAGGCGTGTCAGTGTTGCTAGGTAGGCGTGCCAGTGTTGCTAGGTAGGCGTGTCAGTGTTGCCAGGTAGGCGTGCCAGTGTTGCTAGGTAGGCGTGTCAGTGTTGCCAGGTAGGCGTGCCAGTGTTGCTAGGTAGGCGTGTCAGTGTTGCCAGGTAGGCGTGCCAGTGTTGCTAGGTAGGCGTGCCAGTGTTGCTAGGTAGGCGTGCCAGTGTTGCTAGGTAGGCGTGCCAGTGTTGCCAGGTAGGCGTGCCAGTGTTGCTCAAACATGGGAGTTAGTCATCCAGTGTCCAGGTCTGTGGCGAGGGAGGGGAGGTCTTCCATGGTCTGTTGGAGGACCACAGGGCCCGGGGTGTTACACGGCACAGGTCGTGCTGGGTGAACGACACGCCTGGTAGGGTAGGGCTGCGCAGTGTCGTTGTTGTGTGAGGCGGTGCGCGCATCAGCCCTCATTCGTACGTCCTTAAAATTTCGACGGATAAATGCGTGAGGATGGATGATTTGGGTCACTGTGATCCCAGGGATAAGTCCCGAAGTCCCGGTACGAGCCTGGGTGAAGTCCCTGACAGACCAGTCTGGTCGAAGCCGTACCGAACCTCCGTTAGTAAGTGGCTAGCCTGGTCGAAGCCGTATCGAACCTCCGTCCAGAAGCTTCGAGACAGATGGCTCGGTGTAGCTTCGAGACGACACATATATCTGGGGATGCCTCTCCAAGATGGGATGTTTATCCTATGAAATTTCAGTAACTAAAAGCAGAGGCAGCAGCAGACCAGAGGCAGCACCAGACCAGAGGCAACACCAGACCAGAGGCAGCACCAGACCAGAGGCAACACCAGACCAGAGGCAGCACTAGACCAGAGGCAGCACCAGACCAGAGGCAGCACCAGACCAGAGGCAGCACCAGACCAGAGGCAGCAGCAGACCAGAGGCAGCAGCAGACCAGAGGCAGTACCAGACCAGAGGCAGCACCAGACCAGAGGCAGCACCAGACCAGAGGCAACACCACACCAGAGGCAGCACCAGACCAGAGGCAGCACCAGACCAGAGGCAGCACCAGACCAGAGGCAGCACCAGACCAGAGGCAGTACCAGACCAGAGGCAACACCAGACCAGAGGCAGCACCAGACCAGAGGCAGCACCAGACCAGAGGCAGCACCAGACCAGAGGCAACACCAGACCAGAGGCAACACCAGACCAGAGGCAGCACCAGACCAGAGGCAGCACCAGACCAGAGGCAACACCAGACCAGAGGCAACACCAGACCAGAGGCAACACCAGACCAGAGGCAGCACCAGACCAGAGGCAACACCAGACCAGAGGCAGCACCAGACCAGAGGCAGCACCAGACCAGAGGCAGCACCAGACCAGAGGCAACACCAGACCAGGGGCAGCACCAGACCAGAGGCAGCACCAGACCAGAGGCAACACCAGACCAGAGGCAGCACTAGACCAGAGGCAGCACCAGACCAGAGGCAGCACCAGACCAGAGGCAGCACCAGACCAGAGGCAGCACCAGACCAGAGGCAGTACCAGACCAGAGGCAACACCAGACCAGAGGCAGCACCAGACCAGAGGCAGCACCAGACCAGAGGCAGCACCAGACCAGAGGCAGCACCCGACCAGAGGCAGCACCAGACCAGAGGCAGTACCAGACCAGAGGCAGCACCAGACCAGAGGCAGCACCAGACCAGAGGCAGCACCAGACCAGAGGCAACACCAGACCAGAGGCAGCACCAGACCAGAGGCAGCACCAGACCAGAGGCAACACCAGACCAGAGGCAGCACCAGACCAGAGGCAGTACCAGACCAGAGGCAACACCAGACCAGAGGCAGCACCAGACCAGAGGCAGCACTAGACCAGAGGCAGCACCAGACCAGAGGCAACACCAGACCAGAGGCAGCACCAGACCAGAGGCAGTACCAGACCAGAGGCAACACCAGACCAGAGGCAGCACCAGACCAGAGGCAGCACTAGACCAGAGGCAGCACCAGACCAGAGGCAGCACCAGACCAGAGGCAGCACCAGACCAGAGGCAGCACCAGACCAGAGGCAACACCAGACCAGAGGCAGCACCAGACCAGAGGCAGTACCAGACCAGAGGCAACACCAGACCAGAGGCAGCACCAGACCAGAGGCAGCACTAGACCAGAGGCAGCACCAGACCAGAGGCAGCACCAGACCAGAGGTGTGACAACGGTCACATTAGGTAAGGTCGTAATATCATGTCGTCATCAGACACAGGATGTGAAGGCGGGGTCGTACCGTGCAGGTGGCTGTGAAGGCGGGGTCGTACCGTGCAGGTGGCTGTAAAGGCGGGGTCGTACCGTGCAGGTGGCTGTGAAGGCGGGGTCGTACCGTGCAGGAGGCTGTGAAGACGGGGTCGTACCGTGCAGGTGGCTGTGAAGGCGGGGTCGTACCGTGCAGGAGGCTGTGAAGGCGGGGTCGTACCGTGCAGGAGGCTGTGAAGGCGGGGTCGTACCGTGCAGGAGGCTGTGAAGACGGGGTCGTACCGTGCAGGAGGCTGTGAAGACGGGGTCGTACCGTGCAGGAGGCTGTGAAGGCGGGGTCGTACCGTGCAGGTGGCTGTGAAGGCGGGGTCGTACCGTGCAGGAGGCTGTGAAGACGGGGTCGTACCGTGCAGGAGGCTGTGAAGACGGGGTCGTACCGTGCAGGAGGCTGTGAAGACGGGGTCGTACCGTGCAGGAGGCTGTGAAGACGGGGTCGTACCGTGCAGGTGGCTGTGAAGGCGGGGTCGTACCGTGCAGGAGGCTGTGAAGGCGGGGTCGTACCGTGCAGGAGGCTGTGAAGGCGGGGTCGTACCGTGCAGGAGGCTGTGAAGACGGGGTCGTACCGTGCAGGAGGCTGTGAAGACGGGGTCGTACCGTGCAGGTGGCTGTGAAGGCGGGGTCGTACCGTGCAGGAGGCTGTGAAGGCGGGGTCGTACCGTGCAGGAGGCTGTGAAGGCGGGGTCGTACCGTGCAGGAGGCTGTGAAGACGGGGTCGTACCGTGCAGGAGGCTGTGAAGACGGGGTCGTACCGTGCAGGTGGCTGTGAAGGCGGGGTCGTACCGTGCAGGAGGCTGTGAAGGCGGGGTCGTACCGTGCAGGAGGCTGTGAAGGCGGGGTCGTACCCTGCAGGAGGCTGTGAAGGCGGGGTCGTACCGTGCAGGTGGCTGTGGCCTGAGACACTTGTGAGGCAAGTCTCCATCACAGCAAAGTGTTGTGGCGGGGCCACGCTATGATGCCTCGTCGTCGCTACGTCAATCATGGCTGTGTACACAACGACTTGACCACGATGGTACGACCCTTGAGTGTGAGGGGGGAACCCCCCTGGAGCGTGAGGGAACGACCCTTGAGCACGAGGGGGGGGGGGGACGTCCCTTGAGCAGGAAGGGTACGACCCTTGCACACAAAGTGAACGACCCCCTCCCCCCTCCCTGCATTGGCTGGCGCGTGTGGTGTGCCGCCAGAGGGGGTTGGGGGTTGGTTCACGCGCACGACGTAATGTGTACCAGCGTGTGGCGGACGTGTCCACCACACGACCAGCCAGCCACTAAACCCCCCCCCCCCCTCTCTCTCTCTCTCTCTCTCTCTCTCTCTCTCTCTCCCCGGTTAGAGAGAGACACGTACTGGACCAGCGTGGACACCACGGGCGGCAGGGACAGTGTGTGTGTGTGACGTGGACACGCAGACCACACGGACCTAAGGTCCAACCGAGGTGGTCTGCAGCGCCCTTAGAAGCAGTCGACGAAAATATAGCTAAGTAGAGAGAGTAGAGAGAGAGAGAGAGAGAGAGAGAGAGAGAGAGAGAGAGAGAGAGAGAGAGAGAGAGAGAGAGAGAGAGAGAGACTGTGTGTGTGTGTGTCATCCTCCACGCCCCCCCTCCCCCTCCTACCCTCCCCCACCCCCCCACCCTTGCAATGTGACATCGGATCCCGTCACACTTGCAATGTGTGACGCCGGATCTCGTAACATTTACAGCGTGACACATAATCTCGAAATATTTATGACATCCAGCATCCCACTCACATTAAGTGTGTGTGTGTGTGTTCATCCAAACCTCCTCACACTTACAATGATGCAACCTCCTTACACTTGCGGCAAACCTCTTACACTTATAATGTGTATTATAAGACTCAGCACACTTATAATGTGTCACCCAACCACTTCACACTTATAATGTGTATTATAAGACTCAACACACTTATAATGTGTCACCCAGCCACTTCACACTTATAATGTGTATTATAAGACTCAACACACTTATAATGTGTCACCCAACCACTTCACACTTATAATGTGTATTATAAGACTCAACACACTTATAATGTGTCACCCAACCACTTCACACTTATAATGTGTATTATAAGACTCAACACACTTATAATGTGTCACCCAACCACTTCACACTTATAATGTGTATTATAAGACTCAACACACTTATAATGTGTCATCCAACCACTTCACACTTATAATCAATGTCACATCTGGCTCCCTCACTCACACTATTTCATCCAATCACTTCACACTTACTTCCTGACAACTGACCCCCTCACACTCACAGCGTGTCATCCTACCCCACACACTCACAGCGTGTCATCCTACCCCACACACTCACAGCGTGTCATATGACTCTCACACTTAGTGTTTCAACCATCCCTCACTCACACTCAGTGTGTCGTCTGAGGCCCTCACACTTAAGTGTGTTTTCCGTCTCCCTTACAGTCAGTCATTCGCTCCCTTCCCTCCCTCATACTTAAAGTGTCATCAGATCACACATACGAGAGGGGAGGATTTCCAGCCCCCCCGCTCCCTCCCCTTTTAGTCGCCTTCTACGACACGCAGGGAATACGTGGGAAGTATTCTTTCTCCCCTATCCCCAGGGATAATATATGCAGAATGGAAGCCTGGGAACACATTGTGGTAACATAAAAGATAAAGTGTTCTCTTGCGCGATTCTCACCGTCTTAGTAATAAAAATTGGTGAAACATATAGAAAATGGCGTTGGCGTGATCACAATGATCATATGAGATATGAATAATCTATATTTAATGAGTGATCCTTTACGTACATACGTAACTTTTGATCATTTCTATATACAGACCATACCATCATATACACTTATACTGGTGGTTTACATATAAAAGCTGTGCCTTTACGTAAAGATCTTTTTTAAGCTTGTTTGTCGTTTCCCGCGTTAAGATAGTAGCGCCAGGAACAAATGAAGACAAGTCACTCATTTGCTTACATCACGTACACTGAACCGAAACCAGAGCCTCCAATTCACAGCCAGAATCCAAACACCTTTTGGTGGCTTCCCTGAACGGCCACATATGCCCTGGTTCAGTCCATCACCAGCGCGTCGCCCCCTGTATACCACATCGCTCTATCCCGTGCACGCCCCACACTCTACTGCATGATCAGGCTTCAATAACTCAAAGAATCTCTCACTCCAGTTTTATTTCGTTTTTGGTCTCTCATTATTCTCTGCACTTATGACACATATCCTCTTAATCTCTCTTCACTCATCATCTCCATATGTTCAAACCAAATCGACACACTCTGCTTAAATCTATCAGACACACTCTACCTACTACCACACGATTGTCATTCCATATTCGTTCATCATTCCTCTTGCCATCTACTGTCCTTTCCATCACATCCTCTTCCCTCCCTACTTCTGTACTCAAGGCCTACTACTCGTATCCAAACAACACCGTTGGGACTACTATATCATCAAACACCCAAATGTGCCTGGAGAGACAGGGACTTCCCTTTCCACACACCCCTCAACATATCCAGGACTCTTGGACCCCCCTCACCCACTCTGTACTTCAGCTCCTGTCCCCACTTGCTCCCAATTCCTCTCCCAGGTATCGAAAACACCCCAACCTCCTCCATTCTCTCTCTCTCTCTCTCTCTCTCTCTCTCTCTCTCTCTCTCTCTCTCTCCCCCTTACAAAACCTCATTACCTTTTATTCACATTAACTCACAACTCCCTTCTTTTATACACTTTCCCAAACTCGGACACCAGCTTCTACAGTGTCTCACTCGAACCTGCCACCACAGCCGTGTCATCTACTAACAGCAACTGCAACTACTCCTAGCCATTCCCTCCAGCAGAATGCATACCCATCCCCCTGTCCAAATTCCTCGCATACCTTCATCAACATCTCACCAATAAACAAACAGCCATAGTGACATCACAGTCTTGATACAGACACATCTTCGCCCACACTTTCTCCTCCTGCTCACACACATGCCTTATTCTCTTTAGAAGAATTTACTGCATCTAGTAGCTCTCCTGTCGCATCCATGTACTCGAAGCACCTTCCACAGAGCGTCTCTATCAACCGTATCATAGGCTTTTTCCAAATCTATAAATGCTACGTATAAACCTCTTTCCTATTCCAATTATTTTTCACACATCCCTCAAAGTAAACAACTGACTCATGAATTCTCTTCCACTCCTGAAATCCCATTGTCATCGCCCCAGTCTGATGCACTGTGCGCGCCATCACCCGCTCGATAACCACACAATGGACGACTTATATTCAGCAGACTTATACTTTAATTCGAAAATTCACTTTTGTTCCCGTAGCCTTCATATGATGACACTATGCAGGCATCCTGCCAGTCCATAGGCACCTCACCATGAACTCACTTGTATTAAAAATCATGGCTAAATAATCAACAATATTGTCGCCTTTTTCTGAGACAATTGCGATCACATGCATTCCAGCCGCT
Organism: Panulirus ornatus; assembly: GCF_036320965.1. Lineage (NCBI taxonomy): Eukaryota > Metazoa > Arthropoda > Malacostraca > Decapoda > Palinuridae > Panulirus > Panulirus ornatus. The sequence continues at coordinate 18,987,289 of NC_092290.1, read as the reverse complement.
TTGCCATACCTCATCATACCGAAGGCTTTCATCACCTCCTCTGTTTTTACCAAATCACCTGCCATAGCTTTATCGCTTCCCGTCCCAAACACCATGCTACCCTTTCATCTGATACATTCAACAGTCCGTAAAAATAGTCACTCCATCTCCTCTTAGCCTCTTCTTTGCTTATTACCACTTCTCCATCTACTCCCATCACTGATGCTCCAATCTATTCTCTCTTTCCCCCACTACCATAACTTTTCCTCATTCTCCCTGAAGTCTGTCCATACAAGTACCCAGTCTCTCTCATTTGCCCCCTTTTCCTCGCCCCTCCACCTTTCTTCTCGACCTATGCCGCTTCCTCTTGGTGCATTCTTCAAGTAACCCCTCTCACTGGCAACTTAACTTCCTCATTCCACCACCCACTACCCTTTTTCACAGGCCCACAACTCACCTTCCGCACACTTCTGCTACACATTGCCAGCACTGACTCCCTCCATTCATCACCCACTCTCCACGTTTCGCTTACTCTTACCATCAGCCATTCTTCACCCAGCCTTTCCTGGGTTTTCCCTCACGCAAGCCTCTCTCCCAAGCTCACTCCCTTTCGCTACCCTCATCTCTCCCATATCATTTCCTAAAGCCTTTACAAACTTCCATTCTCGCTTCCTCCAAGATGTGATCAGACATGGTACCAGCTGGGTGCTGATATAGATACAATGTCCCCTTATATACATAGATATTGGTGGTATGTCCCCTTATATACATAGATACTGGTGGTTTATATATAAAGCCTGTACACTTATATACAGGGATAATGGTAGTTTGTATGTAAACACTGTACCTTTATATATACAGAAAATGGTAGTTAACATATACAGATTGTACCTTTATATACTTACTTAGCAGTAGTTTATATATAAAAACTACCTTTATATATATATATATATATATATATATATATATATATATATATATATATATATATATATATATACACAATACCTCTATATACAAAGATACTAGTAGTTTATATACTAAGACTTTACTTGTATATACACGTATACTGGCAGTTTCTCTATGAAGACTGAGTAAATAATTAAGACATATAAACTGTGTTGGTGCCGCTACACGTGCATCAACAAGTCAACTAACTGTTTCCAAAACCCGCGCGATCGATACGTAATGTCCCTTTGTTCTCTTCCACTTCCCCTCCAATAAGAAACGAATTACGTGAGTGTCTGGCGTGTTATTGGCCACTTGGGGGAAGGTTAGGAGCGTGCGCTAGGAAGTCGCAGTCACGCCCACGTGGGCGCGGCAACACACGCACCTCTTGTTTACCCCCAAGCATGTCTCCACCCCCCCCCCCCCCCCCCCCCCGCTCACTGTCCCCCCCTCTCCCACGTGGGGAGGGCTCCACCCTCCTCCCTCCAACACAGAGGCACAGAGGGTGTGTACTTTCCTACCTACACTACCGACCTACCTACACTTCTGACTTACCCACCTACCTACCTACATTATCTACCTACACTACCTACCTATCTACACTGCCTACCTACCTATCTACACTGCCTACCTACCTACCTACCTACCTACACTACCTACCTACCTACATTATCTACCTACACTACCTACAATAAATACTTACACTACCCACCTACCAACACGACTGAGGCGCGAGGGCCTAAAAAGTTAGATTTTTGCCTGAGGCAGTACTAGCGCGTAGGGCTCAACACCGCGTGCAGAGAGAGAGAGAGAGAGAGAGAGAGAGAGAGAGAGAGAGAGAGAGAGAGCGGACAAGACCCACTGGTCTGTGACAGAGTTACGTACCAATTCCCATTCCAAAGTACGAACTACCATCACATTTTCTATGCCGGAGACAACGAGGTGAGGGTGTAGAGAGAGAGTGTGGGAAGCCTCACACCCCACACCCCACACAAGGCCATCTGGACCCAGAATGGAAGATGAAACCGCTCACTGTTGAAGTAAGGGAAGCAGGCAATACTACAGGGTAGGATGAAGGCAATTACTCCCTGGCCACCACGATCCACCCTCCTGCTTACTCCACCCTCCTGCTGGGGAACGACTGCTGACGAAGGAGGCTCTCGCTAACAACGGACCTCCCTCCACTTCCTGCCTGCAGGCCCCCCTCATGCGCAGACCATCACACATTATGTCCCAAGCATACACCATGACACCACACCATTAGACCACCAAGTCACTCACAACAGAAAGTCTTAATCATCCACACAGACCAATCCACCCAAACCTCCTTCACCCAAGACACAGACTCGAACCCGACCTGTAACCTCCCATACCCTGGATGGACCAGCCGCTTCCGCTCGACAGAAAATTGATCCGGTAGCACCACTTCTGAGTAATAGGAATCCACCACCACGATCCTCACTGCAAAGTAATTCATCCACTCCACCTTACATTACGCCTCACCTGCCTCGTCGTCTACCCTGTCATGATCAAACACAATAAAACTGTAGACTTCATAAAGCGAACCCCCATCACCCGCCCCCCCCGCCTCAGATCCATCACTGGCTGCCTGTCTGTCGACGCTCAACACAAGGAACAAAATGAATTCCAGTTCAAACTCACTTGGGTCTATATAGTCAACACCCAGTGTCTTGCAACAGTATTAGAACCCTTCCACCCAAACCACACAATAACCAACCATCACCTTCCCCTTCCCCCCCCACACACAACTCTTCTTTCATTTCAGCAACTAATCACAGACCCCACACACCCTATTCCCCTCCCCATCACGCATGACATGAACAAAAACAAACACAGTAATGAATTGATTAACACGAAACTCCCTACTTCCCACCCTACCATCACACTCCACCCCGCCAGACACAGTGTGGGGACACCAGTGTGAAACTACTGTACCCAGGCATGTACGAGTGACTCATTCTTCTCTGGGTTGTGCACACCGCTCGCCTCTACAACGCTACTAAACATGGATTTCAGCTGATCACATGAGCCATCATGCCAGAGGAGCGACTTCCATTGTATGATAATGGGAACTTGCTCACTCCTCAAGTGTCTTCCGCTCACAACACAAACACACAACATTTCTTGACTATGGTCCTGCACGTGTGCGCAGCGGGTGCTCCATGTTTTTTTTTTTCCCCAAAAGAAGGAACAGAGAAGGGGTCCAAGTGAGGATATTCTCTCTAACGCTCAGTCCTCTGTTCTTAACGCTACCTCGCTAACGCGGTAAATGGCAAATATGTAAAAAAAAAAAAAAAAGAAAAGGATATATATATATATATATATATATAGGAACAGAGTAAATTGGAACGAAGTGGTATACCGGGGTCGACGTGCTGTCAATGGATTAAACCAGGGCATGTGAAACGTCTGGGGTAAACCATGGAAAGTTTTGTGGGGCCTGGATGTGGAAAGGGAGCTGAGTTTCGGGCATTATTGCATGACAGCTAGAGACTGAGTGTGAACGAATGTGGCCTTTGTTGTCTTTTCCTAGCTCTACCTCGCACGCGTGCGGGGGGAGGGGGGGGGTGTCATTTCATGTGTGGCGGGGTGGCGACGGAAATGAATAAAAGCAGCAAGTATGAATTATGTACACGTGTATATATGTATAAGTCTGTGTATGTATGGAAAAAAAGAGAATTATATATATATATATATATATATATATATATATATATATATATATATATATATATATATATATATATATATATATATATATATATCGATTCCCGCGTTAGTCAGATATCTTCATGTATAATGCATCGACACCCAGAGCCTCCGTCAACAACCAGGCCCCACACACCTTACCGTGGTTACTCCTGACACCTTCATACATCTTGGTTCAGTGCAGTGACAACACGTCCCTCCTGACCTGTACACTTTGGTCACCCCCAGTCTGACTTCTTCCCTCCACCTCTGACACACACACACACACACACATATCCACACATAGTTTCTCCTCACTCATCCTCCCCATATGTCCAAACCATACCGTCCACAGGCAAGTCACTTCCGACACGTCCACCTCTTCTTCTTCCTCACTTTGGCATGTCCGGCCCAAGCCTCGAATCCATACTACACCGTCGGCACAACTTTACCGTCAAACATACCCACATTTGCCCTTCCCAAACACTGACCTCTCGTTTCACACACACACACTCCAAAACCTTTGCCCCCCTCACCTTCCCTATGGCCAACTTGAGCTCCCAAGGTTCCATCCACTGCCACACCCACTCCCAGGGATCCGAGGAGACACCTCCTCACTTGCTCTCACCTCTCTCTGTACAACGTCACACTCAAACTCAACTGTCTCTTTTCCTTGCTAAACCAAATGATCTCATTTTCATTCATATTCACTTTCAATTTCCTTCTTTCACACACTTATCATCCAAACTAAGGCACCAAGCTCCCTCGTTTCCTACGCGAGGTGGCCGCCACCAGAGCTGCGCCATCTGCTGACAGCAACTGATCCCCCCCTCATCTCCCCTTACACACACACACACACACACATATATATATATATATATATATATATATATATATATATATATATATATATATATATATATATATTACATATTCGCCATTTCTCTCTTTAGCGAGGTAGCGTTAAGAACAGAGGATTGAGCCTTAGAGGATATATCCTCACTTGGCCCCCTTCTCTGTTCTTTCTTTTGGAAAATTAAAAACGAGAGGGGAGGATTTCCAACCTCTCCCCCCCCCCCCCCCCCCCCCCGCTCCCATCCTTTTAGTCGCCTTTTACGACACGCAGGGAATACGTGGGAAGTATTTTTTCTCCCCTATCCCCAGGGATATATATATATATATATATATATATATATATATATATATATATATATATATATATATATATATATATATATATATTTAATTAAGGAGTGACCTGAACAGATGAACTATTTTACCATTACTTTTAAAGTTACTCTCGGTCTCTGCATCAAAAATGTTTGCCAGTAACTTGTTCCAATGTTCAACAGTTCTATTTGGAAAGAGAAACTTTCTCCCGTGTTAGTACTACAACTTTCTGGTTTGTTTCACTCAGTTTGTCCCACTAACTGGACTGCTCTGTATATGGGAAAAAAAAAGGTCTTCATGACTTAGTCTAATCTATGCAGAAGTTCGTTAAGTTGTATCATGTCCCCAGGCAAAGACGCTCTCGAACATAAAGGCGTTTCAGTCGTATGTGTGTGTGACTTTTTTACACTTTACGTTCCTTGGAGATGAAATTGGATTTGTCGCCTTTCTTTGTATTTGTTCCACGTTATCCTTTCTGGTAGCCCTGGGTCGAGACCTGAACATCAGGTTCAAGAGACAGCTTTGCCAACATTGTGTTAATCATAAGAATTGCTTCGGGTTATATTGTAGCCGATGTTAAGCTAGTGTTAAGTAACCACACAACCTCACATTATCTTTCCTCTCTCTCGCACGCTGATAAAACTACCATCTACTACACGTCTGATTGTTACTGATAACCAATTCAAGGCTCTTTTCCTCATCTACTTTGGATCTGCTGCATCCCAGACATTCCCTTAGCCATATCACACAGTCTTGCCTCCCATGTCTGTATATCTTCACATCTGTTGATGTTGGATTCCACGTGTCATGTATCCTGGCTACTTCGCTCGTCATCTTGTTCACATACATCCCCGTCTCCTGTTTTCTGTATGATCCATCAATTCTGAGAGCCTCGATTTGGTACCCATTCCCAGGTCGTAGCAGTGGGCCTGAAACAGAATGGGGCCTAAGAACAGATACCTGAGGTATTCCAGCAGTTAAAAGCCAGCCAGCTGAAGACTCCACCACTCAGAACATCCAATACTGTACGATGTTTTCAGCCGGTGACCTTGGCCACTATGTGTACAGAAACAGCTCGTCTCCTGTTCCATGTGAATATATTTCACACAGGAGCATTTTTCGGTGTTCCTTTTCGCAGTGGCCTACAAGTCGTTTGCTCTATAATTGTCTTAAGTACCTCGATCCTCTGGGATTATCATAACGCCATCTACACTGTTTTTCAAAGACATGATTTTCTTGTGTCTCCCCTGATGATGTGATGATTACACGAAAGTGCACTTGGGAACTTATCGTGCTTCATTTTCCTCGTGGACTCATAGGAATATACTTGATCACGCGCAAAATTCTGATCCTTTCCAATATATATATATATATATATATATATATATATATATATATATATATATATATATATATATCAGGAGGAGTTTGTATTTCGCCAGCCATCCTGCCTGGTGAGGTGTTAACAGTGAGACACCCTTATCTTCCTGGTGACGTGTTCACACACACGCACTATGAACTTATCGTGAACATGACGTCACCACGTGAACAGCCCTGATATCCTGGGCTTTCGTTCAAGTTCCCTGAGCTTCGTTCCGTGTCTAATTTGTTCATTAGTTCCCCGTAAGTTGGCATCGGGGGAGAGGGTGTGGGGGAGGGTATGTTATCACTGATGTAGAACATTGTAGTCATAGTTCTGGTGTTATACGATGGTTAGGGTCTGCCAGGGCCTCGCAGGGGGGGCGGGGGGAAGGGGGGTTAATCAAGTCGCGCTCTGTCTGTCTGTCTGTCTGTGGAGAGAGAGAGAGAGAGAGAGAGAGAGAGAGAGAGAGAGAGAGAGAGAGAGAGAGAGAGAGAGAGAGAGAGAACGTTCTACCAGGGAGAACAGCTGGAACGAACTTGAGCCGTGCTGAAGAAGTGCTTGACCTAGCGGGAGCCGTACGCCTGACCTGGAGCAACGCACCCAGGGACAGGCCTGACCTGGAGAACGCACCCAGGGACAGGGCCTGACCTGGAGAACGCACCCAGGGACAGGGCCTGACCTGGAGAACGCACCCAGGGACAGGGCCTGACCTGGAGAACGCACCCAGGGACAGGGCCTGACCTGGAGAACGCACCCAGGGACAGGCCTGACCTGGAGCAACGCACCCAGGGACAAGCCTGACCTGGAGAACGCACCCAGGGACAGGCCTGACCTGGAGCAATGCACCCAGGGACAGGCCTGACCTGGAGAACGCACCCAGGGACAGGGCCTGACCTGGAGAACGCACCCAGGGACAGGCCTGACCTGGAGAACGCACCCAGGGACAAGCCTGACCTGGAGAACGCACCCAGGGACAGGCCTGACCTGGAACAACGCACCCAGGGACAGGCCTGACCTGGAGCAATGCACCCAGGACAGGCCTGACCTGGAGAACGCACCCAGGGACAAGCCTGACCTGGAGCAATGCACCCAGGGACAGGGCCTGACCTGGAGAACGCACCCAGGGACAGGCCTGACCTGGAGAACGCACCCAGGGACAGGGCCTGACCTGGAGAACGCACCCAGGGACAGGCCTGACCTGGAGAACGCACCCAGGGACAAGCCTGACCTGGAGAACGCACCCAGGGACAGGCCTGACCTGGAACAACGCACCCAGGGACAGGCCTGACCTGGAGCAATGCACCCAGGACAGGCCTGACCTGGAGAACGCACCCAGGGACAAGCCTGACCTGGAGCAATGCACCCAGGGACAGGCCTGACCTGGAGAACGCACCCAGGGACAAGCCTGACCTGGAGAACGCACCCAGGGACAAGCCTGACCTGGAGAACGCACCCAGGGACAGGCCTGACTTGGAGAACGCACCCAGGGACAAGCCTGACCTGGAGAACGCACCCAGGGACAAGCCTGACCTGGAGAACGCACCCAGGGACAGGGCCTGACCTGGGGCAGTCCGGTAGGTCGCCGCTAGGGGCACAACCACCGCCTATCCACAATCCACAGCTACAGGGAACTCTCCTCCTATCCTAATGGCCAGTGGAACGAGCTGATACGCCACGAAACGGCACTTGGCACCGGAGGCATATGTAGATTACCATCTTCATTAAGCATACGGCCAGCCATGAATTATAATCACCTTGATCTGGTGTCCCACATTGTATTTAAATGAAGTGAACGTGTCTTTCCTAATTTTTATCCCCCCTCCAGTCAGTTCTACACTATATGACCTGGCTAGGGTGTAATGGCCATTGTATTCATCCATGTATAACACGTACACCCGCGTGTGAGGCCTCAGTGTATACATGGAGGACTGTGTAGTGACGTGTGTCGTACGATTCTGATTGACCTTCAGCCACGTCAGGTCGACCCATGTCGTGAGACAGGTCATACACAGTTAACTCTCTCTCTCTCCCCATCCTACAGGGACGTGTGTGTGTGTGTGTGTGTGTGTGTGTGTGTGTGTGTGTGTGTGTGTGTGTCTTCACCCTAAGCCTGGGAGTCCTCCACACACACTGGCTTATCGTTGTTATCACTGTTATCATGAAGGGGTTACTTTAAGTCACAGTTATGGCTCCTCGTGGTCCTCTTGACTGATTATTACTACTATGTAATCTTTCTTTTTTTCTAACCTCCACACAGACAGACAGACAGACACACACACACACACACACACACACACACACACACACACACACACACTGATAAGTCCTAGCTACGTCTCTTCGTTGTATATCAACTGACTTATATTTCTATCTTGTGTCTCCCCTGATGATGTGATTATTACACGAAAGTGCACTTGGGAACTTATCGTGTTTCATTTTCCCCGTGGACTCGTAGGAATATATATATACACACACACACACACACACACATATATATATATATATATATATATATATATATATATGGCTAGACCAAACTACCACTCCATCATGTCATATAAGTGGGTGCCTCTCGTTGCTCGCGCCACATAGACCTCCTCAGCGCCACCCAGCCTTCCTCAGCGCCACACACACTTCCTCAGCGCCACCCAGCCTTCCTCAGCGCCACACACACTTCCTCAGCGCCACACACACTTCCTCAGCGCCACACACACTTCCTCAGCGCCACCCAGCCTTCGTCAGCGCCACACAGCCTTCCTCAGCGCCACCCAGCCTTCCTCAGCGCCACACACACTTCCTCAGCGCCACCCAGCCTTCCTCAGCGCCACACACACTTCCTCAGCGCCACACACACTTCCTCAGCGCCACCCAGCCTTCGTCAGCGCCACCCAGCCTTCCTCAGCGCCACCCAGCCTTCGTCAGCGCCACCCAGCCTTCCTCAGCGCCACACACACTTCCTCAGCGCCACAGTGTTGGCTGAGCCAGCAGGTGGCGGGTCGCCAGCCAGTGTGGTGGGTCAGGCAGACCACGGTCGAGCGGCTGACAACCGCTGATGCTCCACACTCGTGTTTCCTGACAACACTTCCTGGAGTGCCACTCAGGCCAGGCTGTACAATAACATCCTTCAGGTGAAAACTTACAGCTTCAGCAGGACGGAGGAGGAGGAGGAGGAGGAGGAGGAGGAGGAGGAGGAGGAGGGCCGCCTCCTGCACCTCCAAATTAGCTCCATGAAAACTTCGTCAGCCACACGTAAAGAAGGAAGATAATGTGTTAACACTGGCCCTCTCCCTCCACTGGCATTATCCCCTTCCTTCACCCAGGCCAGCTGTCTTCTTCTTCCTTCACTCAGGTCAGCTGTCTTCTTCTTCCTTCACTCAGGCCAGCTGTTCTCTTCCTTCACCCAGGTCAGCTGTCTTCTTCTTCCTTCACCCAGACCAGCTGTCGTCTTCTTCCTTCACTCAGGTCAGCTGTCTTCTTCTTCCTTCACTCAGGTCAGCTGTTCTCTACCTTCATCCAGGCCAGCTGTCTTCTTCCTTCACTCAGGCCAGCTGTTCTCTTCCTTCATCCAGGTCAGCTGTCTTCTTCTTCCTTCACCCAGGCCAGCTGTTCCCTTCCTTCACCCAGGCCAGCTGTCTTCTTCTTCCTTCACTCAGGCCAGCTGTTCTCCTCCTTCATCCAGGCCAGCTGTCTTCTTCCTTCACTCAGGCCAGCTGTTCTCTTCCTTCATCCAGGTCAGCTGTCTTCTTCTTCCTTCACTCAGGCCAGCTGTTCCCTTCCTTCACCCAGGCCAGCTGTCTTCTTCTTCCTTCACTCAGGCCAGCTGTTTCCTTCCTTCACCCAGGCCAGCTGTCTTCTTCCTTCACTCAGGCCAGCTGTTCTCTTCCTTCGTCCAGGTCGGCTGTCTTCTTATTCCTTCACTCAGGCCAGCTTTCTTCCTTCTGCCGGGCCAGCTGTTCTCTTCTTTCAGCTAGGCCAGCTGTTCTCTTCATCCAGGCCAGCTGTTCTCTTCCTTCAGCCAGGCCAGCTGTTCTCTTCCTTCATCCAGGCCAGCTGGTCTCTACCTTCAGCCACGCCAGCTGTTCTCTTCCTTCAGCCAGGCCAGCTGTTCTCTTCCTTCAGCCAGGCCAGCTGTTCTCTTCCTTCAGCCAGGCCAGCTGTTCTCTTCCTTCAGCCAGGCCAGCTGTTCTCTTCCTTCAGCCGGGCCAGCTGTCTCACCAACTGGTAATTATCTTAAGTAATCCTAAACTCCCATGTGTTATGTTCAACTCAAATTACCTCTGCTTCTAAACTCTCGTGTCATCTCCCTCTCAAATTACCCTCTCTCTCTCTCTCTCTCTCTCTCTCTCTCTCTCTCTCCTGTGTGTGTGTGTGTGTGTGTGTGTGTGTGTGTGTGTGTGTGTGGTGTGTGTGTGTGTGTGTTACTGGGAGGGAGTTTTACACTGCTGTCGCCCCGTCTCTCAACCATGTATGTATGTACCATGTCCTTTCCTCCTGTGTATGTATGCACACACACACACACACACACACACACACACACCCTAAGCCAGGTACCCATCTTACCCACCATCTGCCGGGAAAGACGATGACTTGGGCTGGGTGTAGGCTGAGTGCCACGCCCATGATTCGAACACAAGAGGGTCCGACCTCGGGCTGGCCCGTGTTGACTCATGGTCAGCCACGCTAACCACTACATCACGGAGGTGTGTGTGTGTGTGTGTGTGTGTGTGTGTGTGTGTGTGTGTGTGTGTAACTGAAATACATACAAAACGTAAATAGATAAGTAAATAATAGTTTACAGGATTCAAGTAGCCATTTGGCTGTAAATATACAGTTAAGACGTTACAGGTATTACAGAACTGGCTAAGCAACTGGGTGAGACAGATGTAGATAGACAGGAAGGCAGATACAAAGGGATGTTTATACAGTAAATAACATGGTTTATACATCATGAACTTCACTGAACATTAAGTGATGAACAGTTATAGGATTAAAGTCCTTGGCACACCACACAGCCTAACATAAATATGAGCTGTTCACTTGCACAGAAATGTACTTGTTCATGACGTTCACAATGGTAGCTATGGGCCTGTTCTTACGAGCTCTGATTGGAGCAAGTCGCTTGTGGTGTCGGGGCTTCGAAGGAGAGGAGGTCTGTGTGACGGTAGTACATCAGTAGTTTATTGTCCAATTGCCGTGTGAGCTGCTGGTGTTGGCCAGAGATGGTGGACAGGTCCAGGGAGATGAGGACCTCTCGGTAGGTGGTGTAAGAAGGGCCCAGGGTGATCCTACATGCCCCTTCTCTACACTCTTCCTAGCTGGTCCCTCTGTGTATCTCTTAGTGAGGAGGACCAGGCTGGGGGAGGCGTAGGCAGAGGGAAGATGGTACAGACATTCCTGAGCGCAACTGGTGGGCCGCCTAGCGACATCAGTAGCAGGAGCAGGTACAGAAGGTATGAGTAAGATGTGATGGTAGGTGAACATCCCATTTCCCCTCCAAATCACGAATGGTGGAGCTACAGAGGTTACCAAAGAGGGCTCCACAATTCGTCCCAAACGTGAAGTACCATCAAAACAAAACAAAAACAAACAAACAAAGATTACACCAAGTGGCACATACTGAAGCAGTACAGAGAGTATAGCAGGGACATGAAGACAACGATGAACACAATGTGTAGATATATATCCCAAACCTCTACACCAGTATAAACACTGAACATCCATGGCTTCCTTGGAACCTCAAAACCTTCAGAGAAGTTGTGTCTATCCATCAATATGCACAGTGTACAAAGCTTAGCCAATTTCCTCGCTGCTCTAAAATACAACATTTCTGCACACACACATCCCACATGCGCCCACCACAAGGAACCCTAAACTCAGACATAACACTGGGAAGAGAAGGGATAAAATTCACTTAGTATATCTTGTTGCATCTGAGCCTCAAACATGCTGCCCTTGTCACTGCGCCACAGACACACACACACATCCTACGTCCACGAGATAAAGTTTTTGAACTATAGTTTCGCATGAAGATCTGAGGCATTCATGACGTGTTAACATGACAGACACAGCAGTATGATGTGAACACACATCCACCGTTGCTCTGTGAGAACAAATTGTGTTTAATCAGCTCAAATCTCAAAATACCATTCTGAGAACCATGTCGAAGTCTTTTTACCACAGACAGACCAAAAACGTGTAACACGTAATCTATTCTGATTTGCAATTCAACTCAAAATACGAAACAGACTCGCACTGACAGAGTCAATAACTTACACAAACAGCCACCATCCTGTATCAGACCGGGTTTACCACGAAAGCCAGGATCACAAACCCAGCAAGACTCGCGCCCCCCACGTCTGTATGTGTACACACAGACCCCCGCCCTACGTGGCTAGTGGACAATCTTGATCCGAAGTCGCGTCTCGAGGAGCCGACACCCACCTCCTCCTCCAGCCACAGCGACAGGAGGAAGTTACCCAACCTAAGAACACAATGTCAGGCGTGCCACAGCTGGAGACACGACAGCTGTGTTAGTGTAAACTGTGGAATTCGAGATCTGTGTGTCAATTAAAGTTGTCGACATGGTGCCGCCGAGAAATAACGGGGCACCCAGCGCCAGCCACTCTGTGTGTGTGATGTGAGATTCGTTAAGACCAACACTGGCAAAGGGCCTCTTGCTCCATGACAACCCATTCTCAGTGTGTCATTACTGGCACGGGCCAGGTGTGTGTGTGTGTGTGTGTGTGTGTGTGTGACCTCCCCCCCCCCCCCAGCATTAGCCCATGACCTTACATGATTGAGGTACAACAACCAACCAACAGAGAGAGAGAGAGAGAGAGAGAGAGAGAGAGAGAGAGAGAGAGAGAGAGAGAGAGAGAGAGAGAGAGAGAGAGAGAGAGCAAAGTAAGAGGCCCGTACACCCACCCACCCAGCCAGCCACCACGTGAAGACCTCAGGGTCACCGAGTGGGTTCCTAGCACAGGTCACACAGGTCACACAGGTCACAGAGCGAGCACCAGGGAGAGGGGAGAGGGGGTGGGGAGGGGGTTCTCTCCCCACCCCTCTCCCCCCAAGGAGAGTGGAACAGCAGGAGGAGGACCAGCAGTGGCCAGCAGTGGCCAGCAGGTGGTCCATGGCCCCTGGCTCACACCCACAGCAGGAGGGTCGTCGTCCCAGGAAGGGCCCCCCCCCCCCCCTGACCTGGCCCACCGAGACAACCATCATGGTGTGGGTTCGGCCGCCCCGGGACACGCCCACCCATGCCCACCCTCACCCACCTCTGTGGTCCTAGAGGGAGGGGGGGAGGGGGGTAGAGCAGGACAGGTGTATCAGCTCTTAGGTTGAGCTGTAACACCTGCTGGGGAGGGAGGGAGGGAGGGAGGGAGGGAGAGAGAGAGGGAGAGAGGGAGGGAGGGAGGGAGGAGGAGGGGTAGGAGGAAGGAGGAGGAGGAGGAGGGAGGAGGAGGAGGAGGAGGAGGAGGGGTAGGAGTCAGGTGTGTGGCGAGGGGTTGGTCGCTGGGTCGTCCTCCCCCGCGTGTCACATCTGATGTGTCAAACATGGCTGCTGGTGAGTCATGAGGTGGTGCTGGTGAGTCATGAGGTGGTGCTGGTGAGTCATGAGGTGGTGCTGGTGAGTCATGAGGTGGTGCTGGTGAGTCATGAGGTGGTGTTGGTGAGTCACACCAAGTGTTAATGATGCTTCAAAGTTCGTGTGGCAGTGCTCCCCCAGCCTCCCCCAGCCTCCCTCCCCAGGTCCTGGCCTCCCCCAGCCTCCCTCCCCAGGTCCTGGCCTCCCCCAGCCTCCCTCCCCAGGTCCTGGCCTCCCCCAGCCTCCCTCCCCAGGTCTTGGCCTCCCCCAGCCTCCCTCCCCAGGTCCTGGCCTCCCCCAGCCTCCCTCCCCAGGTCCTGGCCTCCCCCAGCCTCCCTCCCCAGGTCTTGGCCTCCCCCAGCCTCCCTCCCCAGGTCCTGGCCTCCCCCAGCCTCCCTCCCCAGGTCCTGGCCTCCCCCAGCCTCCCTCCCCAGGTCCTTGCCTCCCCCAGCCTCCCTCCCCAGGTCTTGGCCTCCCCCAGCCTCCCTCCCCAGGTCCTGGCCTCCCCCAGCCTCCCTCCCCAGGTCCTGGCCTCCCCCAGCCTCCCTCCCCAGGTCCTGGCCTCCCCCAGCCTCCCTCCCCAGGTCTGGCCTCCCCCAGCCTCCCTCCCCAGGTCTTGGCCTCCCCAGCCTCCCTCCCCAGGTCCTGGCCTCCCCCAGCCTCCCTCCCCAGGTCCTGGCCTCCCCCAGCCTCCCTCCCCAGGTCCTTGCCTCCCCCAGCCTCCCTCCCCAGGTCCTGGCCTCCCCCAGCCTCCCTCCCCAGGTCCTGGCCTCCCCCAGCCTCCCTCCCCAGGTCCTGGCCTCCCCCAGCCTCCCTCCCCAGGTCCTTGCCTCCCCCAGCCTCCCTCCCCAGGTCTTGGCCTCCCCCAGCCTCCCTCCCCAGGTCCTGGCCTCCCCAGCCTCCCTCCCCAGGTCCTGGCCTCCCCCAGCCTCCCTCCCCAGGTCCTTGCCTCCCCCAGCCTCCCTCCCCAGGTCCTTGGCCTCCCCCAGCCTCCCTCCCCAGGTCCTGGCCTCCCCCAGCCTCCCTCCCCAGGTCCTGGCCTCCCCCAGCCTCCCTCCCCAGGTCTTGGCCTCCCCCAGCCTCCCTCCCCAGGTCCTGGCCTCCCCCAGCCTCCCTCCCCAGGTCCTGGCCTCCCCCAGCCTCCCTCCCCAGGTCCTGGCCTCCCCCAGCCTCCCTCCCCAGGTCCTGGCCTCCCCCAGCCTCTCTCCCCAGGTCTTGCCCCCCCCCGCCACCCCCCAGGGCTCTTCATCTCATGAGATGAGATGTTGATGATGCTGGAGCAATGTTGAAATACGTCATAAACATTGTTCAGGGCGCCGGGGGGGAGGGGGAGGGGAGGGGGAGAATGTGTTCAGGAGATCAAGTTAAAATCCCCTCCTTCCCCTCTCCCTCTTCCCCTCCCCTCCCCTCAGCGGAAGACGAGGAGGAGGAGGAGGAGGAAGGAGGGAGGCCAAAGCCCTCGCCCTCCCCCTCCACCACCTCCTCCTCCTCCTCCCGGGCTGAGGGAAGAAGCCATCAAGGTCCACCTCCAAATCTATGTTGGTTTGAGGAGAGCGAGCGGAGGCACGTCTTGCCGGGTCCAGTGTTGAGACACCCATGGTCGACCCGTCCTAGCAACCACACACACCCATGACAGCCTCTCCCACGTTGTAACACACACACGACATGAACCAGTCAGCCTCTCCCACGCTGTAACACACACACATGACATGAACCAGTCAGCCTCTCCCACGCTATAACACACACACATGACATGAACCAGTCAGCCTCTCCCACGCTGTAACACACACACATGACATGAACCAGTCAGCCTCTCCCACGTTGTAACACACACACATGACATGAACCAGTCAGCCTCTCCCACGCTATAACACACACACATGACATGAACCAGTCAGCCTCTCCCACGTTGTAACACACACACGACATGAACCAGTCAGCCTCTCCCACGCTGTAACACACACACATGACATGAACCAGTCAGCCTCTCCCACGCTATAACACACACACATGACATGAACCAGTCAGCCTCTCCCACGCTGTAACACACACACATGACATGAACCAGTCAGCCTCTCCCACGTTGTAACACACACACATGACATGAACCAGTCAGCCTCTCCCACGCTGTAACACACACACATGACATGAACCAGTCAGCCTCTCCCACGCTGTAACACACACACATGACATGAACCAGTCAGCCTCTCCCACGCTGCAACACACACACATGACATGAACCAGTCAGCCTCTCCCACGCTGTAACACACACACATGACATGAACCAGTCAGCCTCTCCCACGTTGTAACACACACCCATGACATGAACCAGTCAGCCTCTCCCACGTTGTAACACACACACACACGACATGAACCAGTCAGCCTCTCCCACGTTGTAACACACACACACATGACATGAACCAGTCAGCCTCTCCCACGCTGTAACACACACACATGACATGAACCAGTCAGCCTCTCCCACGCTGTAACACACACACATGACATGAACCAGTCAGCCTCTCCCACGCTGTAACACACACACATGACATGAACCAGTCAGCCTCTCCCACGTTGTAACACACACACACGACATGAACCAGTCAGCCTCTCCCACGTTGTAACACACACACACGACATGAACCAGTCAGCCTCTCCCACGCTGTAACACACACACACGACATGAACCAGTCAGCCTCTCCCACGCTGTAACACACACATGACATGAACCAGTCAACCTCTCCCACGCTGTAACACACACACATGACATGAACCAGTCAGCCTCTCCCACGCTGTAACACACACACATGACATGAACCAGTCAGCCTCTCCCACGTTGTAACACACACCCATGACATGAACCAGTCAGCCTCTCCCACGCTGTAACACACACACATGACATGAACCAGTCAGCCTCTCCCACGTTGTAACACACACATGACATGAACCAGTCAGCCTCTCCCACGCTGTAACACACACATGACATGAACCAGTCAGCCTCTCCCACGCTGTAACACACACATGACATGAACCAGTCAGCCTCTCTCACGCTGTAACACACACATGACATGAACCAGTCAGCCTCTCCCACGCTGTAACACACACATGACATGAACCAGTCAGCCTCTCCCACGCTGTAACACACACACATGACATGAACCAGTCAGCCTCTCCCACGCTGCAACACACACACATGACATGAACCAGTCAGCCTCTCCCACGTTGTAACACACACATGACATGAACCAGTCAGCCTCTCCCACGCTGTAACACACACATGACATGAACCAGTCAGCCTCTCCCACGCTGTAACACACACATGACATGAACCAGTCAGCCTCTCTCACGCTGTAACACACACATGACATGAACCAGTCAGCCTCTCCCACGCTGTAACACACACATGACATGAACCAGTCAGCCTCTCCCACGCTGTAACACACACACATGACATAAACCAGTCAGCCTCTCCCACGCTGTAACACACACATGACATGAACCAGTCAGCCTCTCTCACGCTGTAACACACACACAAGGATGGGTCTTGCTCTCCACGTTAGAAGGAGAACAAGACATGTACTTACTTTATAGGTAAAGTTGTGAGTTACCGATTATAAAATTGTGCGTTACCGAGTATAAAGTTGTGAGTTACCAAGTATAAAGTTGTGAGTTACCAAGTATAAAGCTACGAGTTACCGAGTTATCGTGGTGTTGTTATCTCCAGGTGGGCTGGTTATCCACCTATTTTCGTGGCTATCATAACAGGGAAATATAATTCCCAGTCTGGAATGTTATTAGTAAAGATAATCGAAAACATTACAGGATCAATTATCTCGAAAAATTATTTTGTTCTTGACGTGTTGAGATCCTGGCTGGGGGCCCAGCTGACTTATTGACTTCCAAGCTATTTTTCTTTTCTTTTTTCAGGTCAATGTAAACAATGCTGTCCCTGGATAGAACCAGAGTGTTAATCACACCTAATTATATTTACACTGCGACTTGACCCTATTTACACCTCACACAGACACATACGCTCTGGTCAACTCCCATTTACAACTTACATGGTTGCATGGTTGTAAATATGATCTGGTGAGGGTTCCATTTCCGGCTACTATAACAAATATGTTTGGGTTGGGATTACATTCTAAATTATAACTAATATAATTAAACAATTATTTGCTAGTCGTCTTATTTACGGCTCGTAAGGTAATCACCCGTTGCCCAGAACCCCATTTACACCTTATGTAAACAAGGTTCTGATGACCGTATTTAAAGCTGATGTAAATAAACAAAAGCTTGTACAGCAGATGGCTAAGCTTGGGGACGATGGTGCGACCCCCCCCCCCTAGCCTATGGTGGCCTGGCCTTTGACCTCAAGGCTCAGGTCGACAGGCCAAGGGTCATTAACACACTCGAAGGGTCGTGCTGTCGTGTGCTTCTAGTGACTGGTGGCGGAGTGAGATAAGACGGGGAAATATAACAACACCAACACAACCATAACAACGACACAGCGATTTTACGGTGCAATTTACGGGAGTGAAGTCCTTGCAGCGTGATGCTGCGGGAGGTGCAGGGTTGTGGGAGATGAGGTCAAGTGAGATGCTGGTGGCTGGCTTAACAGGAGCCTCGCGGTGTTGATCAAAGCGCAGGGGGAGTGAGGCAGCCCTCTCGAAGGAGGGCAGAGCAGATGAGTCTCGTGGAGCTTCTGCAGGAGAGGGATGTTGTTGCGCGTGCCGCTGGGCCGTACGTCGCGTTCAGCAAGCTTGCTGCTCGAGGCATGTTGTGGCCAAGTCCCACGAGAGTCCTACCGAAGGGTCACAGACGACACTTCCTGCCAGGATGCTGAAACGTAAGGGGGGTCACATGGTGACCTCCTACTGTCCCAGGGGCAGCTTAGACTGGTATGCCCTTTCGGTGATGCCAGAGCGGCCATGTCAGGTCACGAAGGCAGTCCCAGGGTGTTACACAGCTTCCCATTGGCTGAAGATGCTGAGGAGGAGGGAACACGATCGCAGACTGGCTGGTGATTGGTGGAAAACCCCGAAAAGGAGGCGGAGCTCCTGTCATTAAAGTCGAGGTCGTCAGGCTCGGAGGTCACTGCTGGGCACGGTGAGGTCAGTGACTCCTATGGGGGCGTGGGCTCCAAGGTCATTGAAAAAAGTCCACCTTTTGGTCATACACAAAGAAATGGCTGACCATCCATAAAGAAATGGCTGACCATCCACAAAGAAATGGCTCACCATCCACAAAAGAAATGGCTCACCATCCACAAAGAAATGGCTGACCATCCACAAAGAAATGGCTGACCATCCACAAAGAAATGGCTGACCATCCACAAAGAAATGGCTCACCATCCACAAAGAAATGGCTCACCATCCACAAAGCAATGGCTGACCATCCACAAAGAAATGGCTGACCATCCACAAAGAAATGGCTCACCATCCACAAAGTAATGGCTGACCATCCACAAAGAAATGGCTGACCATCCACAAAGAAATGGCTGACCATCCACAAAGAAATGGCTGACCATCCACAAAGAAATGGCTCACCATCCACAAAGAAATGGCTGACCATCCACAAAGAAATGGCTGACCATCCACAAAGAAATGGCTGACCATCCACAAAGAAATGGCTCACCATCCATAAAGAAATGGCTGACCATCCACAAAGAAATGGCTCACCATCCACAAAGAAATGGCTCACCATCCACAAAAGAAATGGCTCACCATCCACAAAGAAATGGCTGACCATCCACAAAGAAATGGCTGACCATCCACAAAGAAATGGCTGACCATCCACAAAGAAATGGCTCACCATCCACAAAGAAATGGCTCACCATCCACAAAGCAATGGCTGACCATCCACAAAGAAATGGCTGACCATCCACAAAGAAATGGCTCACCATCCACAAAGAAATGGCTGACCATCCACAAAGAAATGGCTGACCATCCACAAAGAAATGGCTCACCATCCACAAAGAAATGGCTGACCATCCACAAAGAAATGGCTCACCATCCACAAAGAAATGGCTGACCATCCACAAAGAAATGGCTCACCATCCACAAAGAAATGGCTGACCATCCACAAAGAAATGGCTCACCATCCACAAAGAAATGGCTTTTCATACAAAAATATGGCTTGCTTTCTCTCCGTGGCTGTTGTGTGTGTAAGAATCATATACACAAACTTCTCTGTGGCGTCGCTTTCCCAGCCAACCAGTCGTGTGCACAGTACAGGGACGGGTGGCCACAACACCTCCTCCTCCCTCCCTCAGGGTCGGGCCTCGCCACACATGACCCAACCAGGCAGGTGAGTGAGCAGCGATGACCACGCCTCCTCCTGCAGGAGGAGGCGTGGTTATGTACGTACTGTTGTGAAAGGTGTCGTTACGTGGTTCAGGTCAGGCTATACTGGAGGATGGCAAGGTAGGGTAGGGTAGGTGGTTAGGTTAGGTTAGGTTAGGGTTGGTGATGTTAAAATTGGTTAGGACGTGACAGCAAGCGAGCGTCGGGTGTGGTTTAGCAACGGCTGCACCAACCACCACGTCGCCAAACCCGGCAGCACAATCATTCAGTTCAATAATGCAATCAAAAATATATTTTGGTCTGTCATTTGTTTTCTGTCACAGTGTGTTTGCTGGTCACCATGTGTGGCCCTGTCTTACCCAAGCAACACAAACTGGTATCTCTCTCTCTCTCTCTCTCTCTCTCTCTCTCTCTCTCTCTCTCTCTCTCCTTGTTTCTATACGACTACCAATACTCCCACTGCTTCTGTACTGCTACCACTGTCTCCCACTGTCTAAAGAACTATATATTCGCTCCAACAGGACTAGTTAAGAGCCGCTACATACCACTTTAGAAGGACAATAATTAATGAAAACAGTGACCCACTTTGTTACTCAGTTCTCCCAGGTCTTGGCTACGTCATCATCTCGTTCAGTCTCGCTGTATCTCGCTGCCTCCTACGTCATACATGACGTCACCTCACCCACAGCCAAATAGTCTCACAAAAATAAAAAATAATCATCATTATCCAGTGGGATTAAAGTTGCAGGAACTGAAGGTAAGAATTTAATAAGTCATTTGCATATTGTAATATTTGAAGGAGCATTAGACTTAGGTAAACCATCCCATTAGAGTTAGGTAAGCCATCCCATTAGACTTAGGTAAACCATCCCATTAGAGTTAGGTAAGCCATCCCATTAGAGTTAGGTAAGCCATCCCATTAGAGTTAGGTAAGCCATCCCATTAGAGTTAGGTAAGCCATCCCATTAGAGTTAGGTAAGCCATCCCATTAGAGTTAGGTAAGCCATCCCATTAGACTT
This sequence comes from Panulirus ornatus, assembly GCF_036320965.1. NCBI lineage: Eukaryota > Metazoa > Arthropoda > Malacostraca > Decapoda > Palinuridae > Panulirus > Panulirus ornatus. Next base: position 18,966,211 of record NC_092290.1, on the reverse strand, counting down.
AGGTAAGCCATCCCATTAGACTTAGGTAAGCCATCCCATTAGAGTTAGGTAAGCCATCCCATTAGAGTTAGGTAAGCCATCCCATTAGAGTTAGGTAAGCCATCCCATTAGAGTTAGGTAAGCCATCCCATAAGACTTAGGTAAGCCATCCCATTACACTTAGGTAAGCCATCCTATTAGACTTAGGTAAACCATCCCTTAGTGTGTGTGTGTGTGTGGACTGGTTCACAGCCCCACACAGAAGTCAGACACGTCGTTCGGACCAAACTACCATGGCCTAACCACTGTGAAATTGAAACCGGTGATATTTGCATTCGAGATAAAAAAAAAAAGAAAAAAAAAATACATATAAAAAAAAGGGGAAAAAAAATTCCAGGTTTCCCCTGGAACCCGCGTCTGTTTTCCACAACTTTTCCTCAATGTTTAGCTTATTCCCAACAGATCCAACCAGAAAATTGCTTTCAGCTGTATCGCCGCTGGCTTACTGCTCGTTCCAAGCTGTGTGTGTGTGTGTGTGTGTGTGTGTGTGTGTGTGTTACTAGGGCAGTGCTGCCCCGTCTCTTAACCTTGCATCTCCTGTATATTTGTACAATGTGTCTATATATATTTACACACTAGTGTGTGTGTGTGTGTGTGTGTGTGTGTGTGTGTGTGTGTGGGTGTGTGTGGACGTTACTGCCGTGTCAAACAAGGACAAGCTGTTGCTTCCACTTGATGGTAGTTAGGTAGTTATGGAGTGGTTCAGGTAGGTGAGAGGGGGGGCTAGTGCTGGTGCAAAGACCAGAGCCTGACGTAATGAGGGACGCGGGACTGGACTGGGAAGACAGGTGGTTCACTGTCCAGGTTAGGGGTGACAGGTGGTTCACTGTCCAGGGTAGGGGTGACAGCTGGTTAATGTCGATGCTTGGTCATGAAGAGCTGATCTGAGTGTTTGGGGTCAAGATGATTCCCAGCTCCGTAGCAAGAGCAGGTAGACTGGTGGAGGGGGGGTCTCAGACTGGGACATGGGTTGAGGAGGAGGAGGAGGAGGAGGAGGGAGGTGGTGGAGGGAGGTGGTGTGGGTCAGGTCAGGTGGCAGGTGACCAGCCAACCTCGCGCTCCTACAAGGTTGTACAGGTGAAGTATAAATAAAAGACGACCTTTGACCTTTGGTGGTTCACGTAGTTATCTGCCGGAGGACAATGTTAGTATATTGCATGCATTTCTAATCTATGTAGATGGAGACATTAAAGCAGAAGGCTCCTCCCTCACCCACCACTATAGATGGAGACAGGACAGTACAGCAGAAGGCTCCTCCCTCACCCACCACTATAGATGGAGATAGGACAGTACAGCAGAAGGCTCCTCCCCCACCCACCACTATAGATGGAGACAGGACAGTACAGCAGAAGGCTCCTCCCTCACCCACCACTATAGATGGAGACAGGACAGTACAGCAGAAGGCTCCTCCCCCACCCACCACTATAGATGGAGACCAGGACAGTACAGCAGAAGGCTCCTCCCCCACCCACCACTATAGATGGAGACAGGACAGTACAGCAGAAGGCTCTCCCCCACCCACCACTATAGATGGAGACAGGACAGTACAGCAGAAGGCTCCTCCCCCACCCACCACTATAGATGGAGACAGGACAGTACAGCAGAAGGCTCCTCCCCCACCCACCACTATAGATGGAGACAGGACAGTACAGCAGAAGGCTCCTCCCCCACCCACCACTATAGATGGAGACAGGACAGTACAGCAGAAGGCTCCTCCCCCACCCACCACTATAGATGGAGACAGGACAGTACAGCAGAAGGCTCCTCCCCCACCCACCACTAGAGATCAGCAGAAGGCTCCTCCCCCACCCACCACTATAGATGGAGACAGGACAGTACAGCAGAAGGCTCCTCCCCCACCCACCACTATAGATGGAGACAGGACAGTACAGCAGAAGGCTCCTCCCCCACCCACCACTATAGATGGAGACAGGACAGTACAGCAGAAGGCTCCTCCCCCACCCACCACTATAGATGGAGACAGGACAGTACAGCAGAAGGCTCCTCCCCCACCCACCACTATAGATGGAGACAGGACAGTACAGCAGAAGGCTCCTCCCCCACCCACCACTATAGATGGAGACAGGACAGTACAGCAGAAGGCTCCTCCCCCACCCACCACTATAGATGGAGACAGGACAGTACAGCAGAAGGCTCCTCCCCCACCCACCACTATAGATGGAGACAGGACAGTACAGCAGAAGGCTCCTCCCCCACCCACCACTATAGATGGAGACAGGACAGTACAGCAGAAGGCTCCTTCCCCACCCACCACTATAGATGGAGACAGGACAGTACAGCAGAAGGCTCCTCCCTCACCCACCACTATAGATGGAGACAGGATAGTACAGCAGAAGGCTCCTCCCCACCCACCACTATAGATGGAGACAGGACAGTACAGCAGAAGGCTCCTCCCCACCCACCACTATAGATGGAGACAGGATAGTACAGCAGAAAGCTCCTCCCCCACCCACCACTATAGATGGAGACAGGACAGTACAGCAGAAGGCTCCTCCCCCACCCACCACTATAGATGGAGACAGGATAGTACAGCAGAAGGCTCCTCCCTCACCCACCACAGAGAGGGTATATTACCAAAGAAATTCTAGAGGAAAGAATGACTGGAAAGCATTCTAATTACGACCACTGGAAGCTCTGAAGACTAAGTATTCCAGCTGCTAATCCAGACAATTAAGGAATCAATCTAGAATACGATCATCTGATATTACCGTTCCAGAATTGGCTTCTTCACTGATGACTGATCAAAGTAATTTTTCATCTGTAACTCAAATATCTTTAATAATGTCTTCGTCCTTGACAAAATATGCCGGCTGGCTATTCCAGTGTTGTGTATCTCCACGGCTGAAAAAAACGTTTCCCAACATTGGTTTTGTATACCCCTTCCTTGTCTTGCCTCATTTCTGGTCATTAAAACTATTTAATGTGAAGAATTTCTTGTGATGTGTACTGGTGGCATCATCAAATATTTTGAGAACTTCTATTCTGTCTCCTTACCGTCTATGGTGTTTTAGCGCCTGTAGAACACCGAGAGCATGCCCCCCCAGCGGCTGTAGAACACCGAGAGCATGCCCCCAGCGCCTGTAGAACACCGAGAGCATGCCCCCAGCGCCTGTAGAACACAGAGAGCATGCCCTCAGCGCCTGTAGAACACCGAGAGCATGCCCCCAGCGCCTGTAGAACACCGAGAGCATGCCCAGCGCCTGTAGAACACCGAGACCATGCTCCGGCGCCTGTAGAACACCGAGAGCATGCAACAGCGCCTGTAGAACACCGAGAGCATGCCCCAGCGCCTGTAGAACGCCTTAGTTATGATCCAGCGTTTGTAAAACACCAGGAGCATAATTCGGTATCTGTAGAACATTCCAGACATAACCCAGTACTTGTAGAATACCATGATCATGGCTCTATGTCTACAGAACACCATGATCATGGCTCTATGTCTACAGAACACATGATCATGGCTCTATGTCTACAGAACACCATGATCATAGCTCTATGTCTACAGAACACCATGATCATGGCACTATGTCTACAGAACACCATGATTATGGCTCTATGTCTACAGAACACCATGATCATAGCTCTATGTCTACAGAACACCATGATCATGGCACTATGTCTACAGAACACCATGATCATGGCTCTATGTCTACAGAACACCATGATCATGGCTCTATGTCTACAGAACACCATGATCATGGCTCTATGTCCACAGAACACCATGATCATGGCTCTATGTGTACAGAACACCATGATCATGGCTCTATGTGTACAGAACACCATGATCATGGCTCTATGTGTACAGAACACCATGATCACGGCTCTATGACATGACTCAGCTCCTGGACAACATCAGGAGCAAGAACCAGCGCTCTTGTGCACCTGAGCAACGACCCGGGAACTGTAGATCACCAAGAACAGTGACAAACGCCCGTAGAACACTCATATCACGACCTAGCGCGTCTTGCTAACCTCTCAAGGACTAAGAGAGTTGTGCCCTTCAGTGCCTCGTCTGATCACTCCTTCAGAAGGTTACCACACTCTCTCTTACACCACCACTACCTCCCTTCTTGGTCAACACATTCTAACACCACCACTACCTCCCTTCTTGGTCAACACATTCTCACTGACACCACCACTACCTCCCTTATTCGTCAACGCATTCTCCCTGACACCACCACTACCTCCCTTCTTCGTCAACGCATTCTCCCTGACACCACCACTACCTCCCTTCTTGGTCAACACACTCTCCCGTACACCACCACAACCTCCCTTCTTGGTCAACACATTCCCCCTCCTTGGCCACCACATCCTGAATGGCGGATGGCATTGCTCAGTGGTATAACCCCTCATCCCGCAATTTTCCCTCTCCATACTTCCCACACCCTTAACCGTTCACCAACAAGATATCATCATACCTTATTCTATCCCCCGAAGCCAAGTCATTTCTATGCAGCTAAGAAAATGGACGAACTACTGGAAACTGTGAATGGGGGGTCAGTCACCGTGCGTCTGGTAACCTCTGCACCGAGTTTATCAACAGAGCAGGACAGAGAGGAGCGCTCTTTCATTGTACGAATTATCTCTTGAGTGACTGAATGAAATTTGGTCTTCCTCTTTGTATTTGTTTTATTTTATCTTGTTTTTATTCCCCCAGACGACGTCTGACGAGGGCGTTTCAAACGTTAGGTAATTCGTCCTTCGTTCTAGACATTAAAATTCCAGCAGTGAAACCCAGCATCCTCTAGTGGCTTCAGTGCTTGCATCTAAGCACTCCTCCGAACATCTTGAGTGATTACTAATTCACACTCCAAGGTCCTACTCCAAGGTCCTTTTCCTCTGGTAATTCATACAGCGGCTTAGCTAGTGCTGTTATCACCTGTTGGTAATTAACCTGCATTATGTCTTCGATGAAACCTAGTATTGGCCAAGTCTTTGACCACCGTACCAGTCTGTTTGAATCCCTCTGCGTAACCAGCCTCCCTTCGTCTGAGCTGTATATTCTATGTAATTTCATACTATTGGCTGATTTTCCGACATTACTAATAACACAAGTTTCTAGATTACTAGTAGGTGACAACAAAGAGAATGGAACCTAGGATGGATCCTTGTGGCACCCCACCTATCACGTGGAACCAATCGGACGTTTCCTACCCGTTTGGAAAGGGGTGATAGAGGGGATGGGCTGGGGACTGAGGGGTTAGGGGAAAACAATGACAGGGAAGTAGTGAGAAAGGTTAAGGAAGAATGTGTTTGTGTGTGTGTGTGTGTGTGTGTGTGTGTGTGTGTGTGTGTGTGTGTGTGTGTGTGTGACAGCCTCCCGCACCAAGCCAACACCTGACCGTTGTGGGGACATGGGATAACCACCTTGCACCACAACCCGGATAATAATACACACGACAATACATGACCCGGACACGGAATGGGGACACAATGCAACCCGGTGAAAAGGGAAGAGGACCAGGTTACACACCCCGGATAACGGACACCAAGAAACTCATAACCCCGGATAAAAGGGATAACTCCTTAGCCAGGTAATACAATACCCGAGACTACATCTACACCGTAAGCCGGATAACTGAGGGTATTACGATACCTAACACGGATAATTGAGACGTGACGTAAACCACATAACGGGGAAACTTTAACAAACGATACACGATCAACAGACAGCGCATTATATACCGAGAACAATGGGTATGCACTGCTACACAACCCGGATGATGGGAAGATTGCACAACCCGGATGAGAGAGAGAGAGAGAGAGAGAGAGAGAGAGAGAGAGAGAGACTGTGTGATGACCGTTTGCATGTTACGAGGAGAGAGTTTTACACCCGTATTGCCCCGTCTCTTAACCTTGTGTGTATGTACCAGGTCTTTACGAACACACACACACACACACACACACACACCACACACACACACACACACCAGCTCAAGCCAGGAATATGTGTGTATGTGTGTGTGTGTGTGTGTGTGTGTGTGTGTGTGTGTGTGTGGTGTGTGTGTGTGTGTGTGTGTGTGTGTGTGTAGAATTACCCATTCATCATTACCTATTCATACAGTAGGGGGAAGGGAGTTTCACATTCGTGTGGGGCCTCATCTCATTAACATTCGCTACAATCATACAGCTGTTCAAGTACACGTCTACATTAACTCAAGTCATATTCCGATATACAAATACTTCTTTACATCTTTTTTTTTTTTAGACAAGTTTCTTGTTTGATTTCATTTTATGTCTTCTGGTAGCTCTATTCCCACGTCACTCAATTAACTGTTCATTGTTTACATCATAGATCGGTTTTTAAAGGGTGTGATCAGGTCACCCCTCACTCTTCTCTCTTCTAAGCTGGGCAAATGTAAAGCCTATAGCCTTTGGCCGTACCTCAGTCCTTTTGATTTTGATACCATCTTCGTCGCCCTCCTCCGGACCTTCTCTATCAGCTCTTCGTCCTTTTTGCGTTGACCCAACCTGAGAAGCATATCTTAGTTCTGGCCTTATGTATGATGTTAACAGCTTGCTGAGTACTTCCTCATCCATGTACTTGAAGTAATTCTTATATCTGCCAAAGGACAGTTTGTCTCCTCAACTGATCTCCAAATGTGGGACTCTGGGAGAAGGTTGGGGACGGTGTCAACTCTCAAGTCCCCCCTCCCCTTACACACACGTTCCTGCAGCTTTTCCCCTGCTGAATTATAATCCAACTATGGCTGTCTTTCACTCTGTCTCAACCTCATTACTTTACATTTTCTCGGACTGAATTTCATCCATCATGGTCTGTCTACTTCCCTCATGGCTTCGGCATCATCTGCATACATATCCAAGTCGTTGTCCACACCTTTTGGTGAGTCCTTCACAAAGATCAAGAAGAGTAACGGTTCTAAAACAGATCCCTGGGGCACTCCGCTGGTGGCTTCCACCCATTTGGGGAAGATTCCTCTAATACGTGTCCTTTGTTGCCTTCCACTAAGATAATTCCCTATTCAGCATAGGATTCCCTCACATATTCCTGTCTGGTGATCCAGCCCCTTCATCAGCCTCCAGTGTGGTACAGTGTCAAATGCTTTCTGGCAGTCCAGATACAAACAATCTACCCAGCCTCTCATTTTGTCTAACACAGAGCTCACGCTGTCTAAGAGGTTTGCTAGATATAACCTCTCCTCAAAACAGTGTTGCCTCTCACTTAGGGAATATCAACTCTGTAGAAAGTCACCCATTTACTTTTTGAATATCTATCCCCAGTATATTACATACCACACTCGTCAGGGAGACTGGTCTGTAGCTCCGCGCCTCTTTCCAATCTCCTTCCTTATAGATGTGTATGACGTGTGTCCTTTGCGACTCCCTTGGCCCTCTGTCTTTCTCCAGCGCCATCCTGAATGGTTTTTCAAGAGGTCTTTGTACTGCATTGGGACACATCTTCAGCACATACGGTCACATTTCATCACGACCCTCAGTTATTCCGTTCATGTATTTTCTAGGCATCTCTATGTTTCCCCTTCTTCTTATCCCTCTCTCCCTGGTGGTGGGGGTTACAGTGTCTTTCCACTGTGAAAACGCCTTTGAACTTGTTATTCAGTTGGTCACGCATCCATACATCATCCTCAAACATTCTTCTTTCAGAATTCCTTAATCTTATCACCAGCTCTTCGAGTGACAATCTCCTCCAGATTAATTCATGAAAACGTTCTGGGTCCTGACCTGCCTTGTCCACCATATTCTGTTCAAAGCTTCTTTGTTCCTCCTTTCTCCTCCTGATGTACTTGTTCCTTGATCTCTGACACCTAGTGTGAGCTGGTCTGTTGGAGATGTCGCCTACATCACCACCACTGACCATCTCGAATCTTTCCTGCTTCTTGAGATCATTGATAAAACCATTCTTCCACCTTTCCTAGCCTTCGCCCTGTGTGTGAGACGAAGTGTACATATCTATCCTCTCCTTTCTATGTTAATATCATGGACCCTTTCACCACAGAGCCCTGGTTCTTGGCCACTGAACTCAAATCCCTCAATGTATACACTGTAAATGTTTAGACCCATGTAGTTTTCACGGTTCTATCTCTACCCCTTCCCTCCTTCAAGTCATGTCACATCTCCGCATTCCTAACTTCGTCGTCCCCCATATATGGCCCAACCTTTGCATCACTTGATCCCTTCTCCCCGAGTGGTGTATCATGTATGGTATCTTCACTCTCTATGCTCGGCTCTGTGTCACAACAAAATCGACTAACGCTGGTACAGTACGTGTCCCTCTCTTCCTAGTGTTTACACTAACCCTAACCTGGTACACACCATTTTCCAACACACCCTCGAGGAAAAGTGTATCTTTACGATCCCTTGTCACCATTAGGATCCCAATCCCGCCCAATCTACCTCTCCAATCATCAGCACAATCAGGTGTGTGCGTGTGTGTGTGTGTGTGTGTGTGTGTGTGTGTGTGTATGTGTGTGTGTGTGTGTGTGTGTATGTGTGTGTGTGTATGTGTGTGTGTGTGTGTCATGACCCACTGTGAGGCACAGTGGGTATTTCCTAGTCCCATCGAGGCCGCCCGGGTCATGCCTACACCAGGGTCAGGTCAGGGTCACGTCAGGGTCAGGTCAGGGTCAGGCAGGGACCATGGTAGCCATCACGACCACCTGTACCGTACTAGTTACTGGGTACCAGGTACCTAGTTACTGCAGTATGAGGTACCAGGTACCTGGTCACAGCGATAGGTAGTACAAGGTACGTAGTTACCGCGGTATGTGGTACCAGGTACCTAGTTACCGCAGTATGAGATACCAGGTACCTAGTTACCGCAGTATGAGGTACCAGGTAGTATGAGGCAAGCATGAGTCACGCCTCACGCTCGTCCCGCTCTGATATCACTGCCAACGCCATAGATTTCTCTGATATCACTGCCAACGCCGTAGCTTTCTCTGATATCACTGCCAACACCAAGCTTTCTCTGATATCACTGCCAACACCAGAGCTTTCTCTGATATCACTGCCAACGCCATAGATTTCTCTGATATCACTGCCAACACCAGAGCTTTCTCTGATATCACTGCCAACGCCGTAGCTTTCTCTGATATCACTGCCAACGCCATAGATTTCTCTGATATCACTGCCAACGCCGTAGCTTTCTCTGATATCACTGCCAACGCCATAGATTTCTCTGATATCACTGCCAACGCCGTAGCTTTCTCTGATATCACTGCCAACGCCATAGATTTCTCTGATATCACTGCCAACACCATAGCCATCTCTGACATCACTGCCAACGCCGTAGCTTTCTCTGATATCACTGCCAACACCAGAGCTTTCTCTGATATCACTGCCAACACCAGAGCTTTCTCTGATATCACTGCCAACACCAGAGCTTTCTCTGATATCACTGCCAACACCAGAGCTTTCTCTGATATCACTGCCAACACCAGAGCTTTCTCTGATATCACTGCCAACGCCGTAGCTTTCTCTGATATCACTGCCAACACCAGAGCTTTATCTGATATCACTGCCAACACCAGAGCTTTATCTGATATCACTGCCAACGCCGTAGCTTTCTCTGATATCACTGCCAACACCAGAGCTTTATCTGATATCACTGCCAACGCCGTAGCTTTCTCTGATATCACTGCCAACGCCGTAGCTTTCTCTGATATCACTGCCAACACCAGAGCTTTCTCTGATATCACTGCCAACACCAGAGCTTTCTCTGATATCACTGCCAACACCATAGCCATCTCTGACATCACTGCCAACGCCATAGATTTCTCTGATATCACTGCCAACACCAGAGCTTTATCTGATATCACTGCCAACGCCATAGATTTCTCTGATATCACTGCCAACGCCGTAGCTTTCTCTGATATCACTGCCAACGCCGTAGCTTTCTCTGATATCACTGCCAACGCCGTAGCTTTCTCTGATATCACTGCCAACACCAGAGCTTTCTCTGATATCACTGCCAACGCCGTAGCTTTCTCTGATATCACTGCCAACACCATAGCCATCTCTGACATCACTGCCAACACCAGAGCTTTCTCTGATATCACTGCCAACACCAGAGCTTTATCTGATATCACTGCCAACACCAGAGCTTTCTCTGATATCACTGCCAACACCAGAGCTTTATCTGATATCACTGCCAACGCCGTAGCTTTCTCTGATATCACTGCCAACGCCATAGATTTCTCTGATATCACTGCCAACGCCGTAGCTTTCTCTGATATCACTGCCAACACCAGAGCTTTCTCTGATATCACTGCCAACACCAGAGCTTTCTCTGATATCACTGCCAACGCCGTAGCTTTCTCTGATATCACTGCCAACACCAGAGCTTTATCTGATATCACTGCCAACACCAGAGCTTTATCTGATATCACTGCCAACGCCGTAGCTTTCTCTGATATCACTGCCAACACCAGAGCTTTATCTGATATCACTGCCAACGCCGTAGCTTTCTCTGATATCACTGCCAACACCAGAGCTTTCTCTGATATCACTGCCAACACCAGAGCTTTCTCTGATATCACTGCCAACACCAGAGCTTTATCTGATATCACTGCCAACACCATAGCCATCTCTGACATCACTGCCAACGCCATAGATTTCTCTGATATCACTGCCAACGCCGTAGCTTTCTCTGATATCACTGCCAACGCCGTAGCTTTCTCTGATATCACTGCCAACGCCGTAGCTTTCTCTGATATCACTGCCAACGCCGTAGCTTTCTCTGATATCACTGCCAACGCCGTAGCTTTCTCTGATATCACTGCCAACGCCGTAGCTTTCTCTGATATCACTGCCAACACCATAGCCATCTCTGACATCACTGCCAACGCCGTAGCTTTCTCTGATATCACTGCCAACGCCGTAGCTTTCTCTGATATCACTGCCAACACCAGAGCTTTATCTGATATCACTGCCAACACCAGAGCTTTCTCTGATATCACTGCCAACACCATAGCCATCTCTGACATCACTGCCAACGCCGTAGCTTTCTCTGATATCACTGCCAACGCCATAGATTTCTCTGATATCACTGCCAACACCAGAGCTTTCTCTGATATCACTGCCAACGCCGTAGCTTTCTCTGATATCACTGCCAACGCCGTAGCTTTCTCTGATATCACTGCCAACACCAGAGCTTTATCTGATATCACTGCCAACACCAGAGCTTTATCTGATATCACTGCCAACACCAGAGCTTTATCTGATATCACTGCCAACGCCGTAGCTTTCTCTGATATCACTGCCAACACCAGAGCTTTATCTGATATCACTGCCAACACCAGAGCTTTATCTGATATCACTGCCAACGCCGTAGCTTTCTCTGATATCACTGCCAACACCAGAGCTTTATCTGATATCACTGCCAACGCCGTAGCTTTCTCTGATATCACTGCCAACGCCGTAGCTTTCTCTGATATCACTGCCAACGCCGTAGCTTTCTCTGATATCACTGCCAACGCCGTAGCTTTCTCTGATATCACTGCCAACACCAGAGCTTTCTCTGATATCACTGCCAACGCCGTAGCTTTCTCTGATATCACTGCCAACGCCGTAGCTTTCTCTGATATCACTGCCAACGCCGTAGCTTTCTCTGATATCACTGCCAACACCATAGCCATCTCTGACATCACTGCCAACGCCGTAGCTTTCTCTGATATCACTGCCAACGCCGTAGCTTTCTCTGATATCACTGCCAACGCCATAGATTTCTCTGATATCACTGCCAACACCAGAGCTTTATCTGATATCACTGCCAACACCAGAGCTTTCTCTGATATCACTGCCAACGCCATAGATTTCTCTGATATCACTGCCAACACCAGAGCTTTCTCTGATATCACTGCCAACACCAGAGCTTTATCTGATATCACTGCCAACGCCATAGATTTCTCTGATATCACTGCCAACACCAGAGCTTTCTCTGATATCACTGCCAACGCCGTAGCTTTCTCTGACATCACTGCCAACGCCATAGATTTCTCTGATATCACTGCCAACACCAGAGCTTTCTCTGATATCACTGCCAACGCCGTAGCTTTCTCTGATATCACTGCCAACACCAGAGCTTTATCTGATATCACTGCCAACGCCGTAGCTTTCTCTGATATCACTGCCAACACCAGAGCTTTCTCTGATATCACTGCCAACGCCGTAGCTTTCTCTGATATCACTGCCAACACCAGAGCTTTCTCTGATATCACTGCCAACGCCGTAGCTTTCTCTGATATCACTGCCAACACCAGAGCTTTATCTGATATCACTGCCAACGCCGTAGCTTTCTCTGATATCACTGCCAACACCAGAGCTTTATCTGATATCACTGCCAACACCATAGCCATCTCTGACATCACTGCCAACGCCGTAGCTTTCTCTGATATCACTGCCAACGCCATAGATTTCTCTGATATCACTGCCAACACCATAGCCATCTCTGATATCACTGCCAACGCCATAGATTTCTCTGATATCACTGCCAACACCATAGCCATCTCTGACATCACTGCCAACGCCGTAGCTTTCTCTGATATCACTGCCAACACCAGAGCTTTATCTGATATCACTGCCAACACCAGAGCTTTATCTGATATCACTGCCAACGCCGTAGCTTTCTCTGATATCACTGCCAACACCAGAGCTTTCTCTGATATCACTGCCAACGCCATAGATTTCTCTGATATCACTGCCAACACCAGAGCTTTATCTGATATCACTGCCAACGCCGTAGCTTTCTCTGATATCACTGCCAACGCCGTAGCTTTCTCTGATATCACTGCCAACGCCATAGATTTCTCTGATATCACTGCCAACACCATAGCCATCTCTGACATCACTGCCAACGCCGTAGCTTTCTCTGATATCACTGCCAACGCCGTAGCTTTCTCTGATATCACTGCCAACACCAGAGCTTTCTCTGATATCACTGCCAACACCAGAGCTTTATCTGATATCACTGCCAACGCCGTAGCTTTCTCTGATATCACTGCCAACGCCGTAGCTTTCTCTGATATCACTGCCAACGCCGTAGCTTTCTCTGATATCACTGCCAACACCAGAGCTTTATCTGATATCACTGCCAACGCCGTAGCTTTCTCTGATATCACTGCCAACGCCGTAGCTTTCTCTGATATCACTGCCAACGCCGTAGCTTTCTCTGATATCACTGCCAACGCCGTAGCTTTCTCTGATATCACTGCCAACGCCGTAGCTTTCTCTGATATCACTGCCAACGCCGTAGCTTTCTCTGATATCACTGCCAACGCCGTAGCTTTCTCTGACATCACTGCCAACGCCGTAGCTTTCTCTGATATCACTGCCAACGCCGTAGCTTTCTCTGATATCACTGCCAACGCCGTAGCTTTCTCTGATATCACTGCCAACGCCGTAGCTTTCTCTGATATCACTGCCAACGCCGTAGCTTTCTCTGATATCACTGCCAACGCCGTAGCTTTCTCTGATATCACTGCCAACGCCGTAGCTTTCTCTGATATCACTGCCAACGCCATAGATTTCTCTGATATCACTGCCAACGCCGTAGCTTTCTCTGATATCACTGCCAACGCCGTAGCTTTCTCTGATATCACTGCCAACGCCGTAGCTTTCTCTGATATCACTGCCAACGCCGTAGCTTTCTCTGATATCACTGCCAACACCAGAGCTTTATCTGATATCACTGCCAACACCATAGCCATCTCTGACATCACTGCCAACACCAGAGCTTTATCTGATATCACTGCCAACACCAGAGCTTTCTCTGATATCACTGCCAACACCAGAGCTTTCTCTGATATCACTGCCAACACCATAGCCATCTCTGACATCACTGCCAACACCAGAGCTTTATCTGATATCACTGCCAACACCAGAGCTTTCTCTGATATCACTGCCAACACCAGAGCTTTATCTGATATCACTGCCAACGCCGTAGCTTTCTCTGATATCACTGCCAACACCAGAGCTTTCTCTGATATCACTGCCAACACCAGAGCTTTCTCTGATATCACTGCCAACACCAGAGCTTTCTCTGATATCACTGCCAACACCAGAGCTTTCTCTGATATCACTGCCAACGCCGTAGCTTTCTCTGACATCACTGCCAACGCCGTAGCTTTCTCTGATATCACTGCCAACACCAGAGCTTTATCTGATATCACTGCCAACACCAGAGCTTTATCTGATATCACTGCCAACGCCATAGATTTCTCTGATATCACTGCCAACACCAGAGCTTTCTCTGATATCACTGCCAACGCCGTAGCTTTCTCTGATATCACTGCCAACACCAGAGCTTTATCTGATATCACTGCCAACACCAGAGCTTTCTCTGATATCACTGCCAACGCCATAGATTTCTCTGATATCAATGCCAACACCAGAGCTTTCTCTGATATCACTGCCAACGCCGTAGCTTTCTCTGATATCACTGCCAACACCAGAGCTTTATCTGGTATCACTGCCAACGCCAGAGCTTTATCTGATATCACTGCCAACGCATTAGCTTTCTCTGTTATCACTGGCAACATCATAGCTTTCTCTGATATCACTGCCAACGCCGTAGCTTTCTCTGACATCACTGCCAACACCATAGCCATCTCTGACATCACTGCCAACGCCTTAGCTTTCTCTGTTATCACTGGCAACATCATAGCTTTCTCTGATATTACTGCCAACGCTACAGCTTCGTAAGACTTTGAGCACGACGGTGCGACCATTGGGTACGACGGTACGACCCTAGAGTACGACTGTACGACCCTTGAGCACAACGGTACGACCCTAGAACACGACTGTACGACCCTTGAGCACAACAGTAGGAAACTTGATGACAAATCTGTGACTCGTTAGTACGACTTCACGACCCATAGATCTGATGGCTCGGCCTAACACGTAACCCTAACGGGTTTAGGTGAGAGACCACATCTCACCCCAAGGTGTCGTACCGTCGTGCTCTAGGGTCGTACCGTCGTGCTCTAGGGTCGTACCGTTGTGCTGTAAGGGTCGTACCGTTGTGCTGTAAGGTCGTATCGTCGTGCTTTTCGGCCGTGCCACCGTGCTGTAAGGTCGTACAGTCGTGACCTAGGGTCGTACAGTCGTGTCCTAGGGTCCTACCGTCGTGCTCTAGGGTCGTACCGCCGTGCTCTAAGGTCGTACCGTCGTGCTCTAAGGTCGTACCGTCGTGCTTTTCGGCCGCACCATCGTGCTTTAAGGTCGCACAGTCGTGCTCTAGGGTCGTACAGTCTTGTCCTAGGGTCGTACAGTCGTGCTCCAGGGCTGTATCGCCGTGCTCTAAGGTCGTACCGTCGTGCTCTAAGGTCGTACCGTCGTGCTCACGGGTCAGGAACCAGAGGAAAGTCTGTCTACGTAACCATCTACGAGCCATCTGTCTGTAGAACAGTAGTGACAACACTGAACTGTACTGTAGCTTAAACTGGCGCTCGTTGTACAGTTACGCCCGGGTCGTTCCACTCATTCCCGCAAGCAACTACAGTCAACTGTATCCAAGGTCGTCCCGATACAGGGAGGGAATACACACAGAAACTACAGCACACACTGTAATCCATGGGGGAAAATACATAGAGAAACTACAGCAGACACTGTAATCCATGGGGGAAAATACATAGATAAACAACAGCAGACACTGTAACCCATGGGGGAAATACATAGAGAAACTACAGCACACTCTGTAATCCATGGGGGAAAATACATGGAGAAACTACAGCAGACACTGTAATACATGGGGGAAAATACATAGAGAAACTACAGCACACACACTGTAATCTATCAACTTTAAATAATGTGGCAGAAAATGAAGATACAAAAAATGCATCCGATTGCCAAGTCAGCGAGCGGCGTCGTCTGGCAGCCACGTTGTGTTGAGAATGTAAACATTGCTGTACAACTTGACGGATTTTCTTTCCACGAGATTACGCAAGACGCGGTGGGCGGGGGTCGACGGCTTGCCCCTCACAACCCCGCCTTGGCCACTGGGGGGGTCAACATGGCCACACTGATGGGCCACGTAACGATGCAGTAGTTAGGATGAATATGAGAGTACATTTATGTCGTGCCTTGGTTTGTAAGAGAGGAGAAGGCGCCATTTTATCGCTTGTTTTATATTATTACAGGTTCGTTGAATTCGTTAAAACATCAACTAATCATTCAATCTTATCTTCAGTTATTAAGGAGATAAATATTATCATTAGTCATTAAGGAGATAATTATAATATCACATACACTCTCATTATATATGTGGTCCTTGTTTTGGTATATTATGAAGCTATCGTACAATACGAGCCAAGTTATCGTACACACGAATTATCAAAACAACATTGAAAGTGGAAATCTATATAAGGATGAGATGCCTGGAAGATATAAGTATAATAAGGAAGTGATGTACTTGTCAGGGATGTCCGTTTACATACAGGTCCGGCCCTACATACAGGTCCGGCCCTACATACAGGTCCGGCCCTACATACAGGTCCGGCCCTACATACAGGTCCGGCCCTACATTCAGGTCCGGCCCTACATACAGGTCCGGCCCTACATTCAGGTCCGGCCCTACATACAGGTCCGGCCCTACATTCAGGTCCGGCCCTACATACAGGTCCGGCCCTACATACAGGTCCGGCCCTACATACAGGTCCGGCCCTACATACAGGTCTGGCCCTAAAGCTATGGTGAAACCCTCCATGTACATAGTTTACCATCAGAATGACTCAACCCACGGCCATAATCGGCTTACTTGCTAAGCAGATCAAATCATTGGGAGATTAAGAACACGTACGCAGCTAAGGACGTCCACGTGCACAGCTAAGGACGTCCACGTACACAGCTAAGGTCGTCCATGTAGACAGCTAAGGACGTCCATGTACACAGCTAAGGACGTCCACGTACACAGCTAAGGACGTCCACGTACACAGCTAAGGACGTCCACGTACACAGCTAAGGAAGTCCATGTGCTCAGCTAAGGACGTCCACGTACACAGCTAAGGACGTCCACGTACACAGCTAAAGACGTCCACGTACACAGCTAAGGACGTCCACGTACACAGCTAAGGACGTCCACGTACACAGCTAAGGACGTCCACGTACACAGCTAAGGAAGTCCATGTGCTCAGCTAAGGACGTCCACGTACACAGCTAAGGACGTCCACGTACACAGCTAAGGACGTCCACGTACACAGCTAAGGACGTCCATGTGCTCAGCTAAGGAAGTCCATGTGCTCAGCTAAGGTCGTCCATGTAGAAGCTAAGGATGTCCATGTAGACAGCTAAGGACGTCCATGTAGACAGCTAAGGACGTTCATGTACACAGCTATAGACGTTCATATACACAGCTAAGGATATTCATGTACACAGCTAAGGATATTCATGTACACAGCTAAGGACGTCCACGTGCACAGCTAAAGACGTCCATGTACACAGCTAAAGACGTCTATGTACACAATTAAGGACGTCCACGTACATAAACAAGGACATACATGTGTACCTGTACACGTACATGAGGTGTACGTGAGAACAGTAATGATGTACGTGTTTTAAGAGTTCAGCACAAAGCTGTGGAGTCTGGTTCATCTGTGGTTCCAGTGTGGTGTGGGGGTGGAGCCAGACTCCACCTCTGGAAGGTTGCTATGTGGACCTGGACTGAGGCATCCAGTTACCATGTAAACCACAACACCTTCCTTCCTTATGTACCCCCCACCTTCCTTCCTTGTGGACCCCCCACCTTCCTTCCTTGTGGACCCCCCACCTTCCTTCCTTGTGGACCCCACACCTTCCTTCCTTGTGGACCCCACACCTTCCTTCCTTGTGGACCCCACACCTTCCTTCCTTATGGACCCCCACCTTCCTTCCTTGTGGACCCCACACCTTCCTTCCTTGTGGACCCCCACCTTCCTTCCTTGTGGACCCCACACCTTCCTTCCTTGTGGACCCCCACCTTCCTTCCTTGTGGACCCCCACCTTCCTTCCTTGTGGACCCCACACCTTCCTTCCTTGTGGACCCCCACCTTCCTTCCTTGTGGACCCCCACCTTCCTTCCTTCCTTGTGGACCCCACACCTTCCTTCCTTCCTTGTGGACCCCACACCTTCCTTCCTTCCTTGTGGACCCCACACCTTCCTTCCTTCCTTGTGGATCCCACACCTTCCTTCCTTGTGGACCCCCACCTTCCTTCCTTGTGGACCCCCACCTTCCTTCCTTGTGGACCCCACACCTTCCTTACTTGTGGACCCCCACCTTCCTTCCTTGTGGACCCCCACCTTCCTTCCTTGTGGACCCCACACCTTCCTTCCTTGTGGACCCCACACCTTCCTTCCTTGTGGACCCCCACCTTCCTTCCTTGTGGACCCCACACCTTCCTTACTTGTGGACCCCCACCTTCCTTCCTTGTGGACCCCCACCTTCCTTCCTTGTGGACCCCACACCTTCCTTCCTTGTGGACCCCCACCTTCCTTCCTTGTGGACCCCCACCTTCCTTCCTTGTGGACCCCACACCTTCCTTCCTTGTGGACCCCCACCTTCCTTACTTGTGGACCCCCACCTTCCTTCCTTGTGGACCCCCACCTTCCTTCCTTGTGGACCCCACACCTTCCTTCCTTGTGGACCCCCACCTTCCTTCCTTGTGGACCCCCACCTTCCTTCCTTGTGGACCCCCACCTTCCTTCCTTGTGGACCCCCCACCTTCCTTCCTTGTGGACCCCCACCTTCCTTCCTTGTGGACCCCCACCTTCCTTCCTTGTGGACCCCCCACCTTCCTTCCTTGTGGACCCCCACCTTCCTTCCTTGTGGACCCCCACCTTCCTTCCTTGTGGACCCCCACCTTCCACCCTTCCTTGTGGACCCCCACCTTCCTTCCTTGTGGACCCCACCTTCCTTCCTTGTGGACCCCCACCTTCCTTCCTTGTGGACCCCAAACCTTCCTTCCTTGTGGACCCCACACCTTCCTTACTTGTGGACCCCCACCTTCCTTCCTTACTTGTGGACTCCACACCTTTCTTCCTTGTGGACCCCACCTTCCTTCCTTGTGGACCCCACCTTCCTTCCTTGTGGACCCCCACCTTCCTTCCTTGTGGACCCCACACCTTCCTTACTTGTGGACCCCCACCTTCCTTCCTTGTGGACCCCACACCTCCGTGTGACTGTAGCCTCACTGGTGCACCCCCCCCCACCATGTCTCCCTCTCATGTATTTTGTATCTTACCTCCTGAAGTGGGTCATGACGTCACCCGCTGACAGCTCCCAGGTGCCTGGCTGATAAACCCCCCCCCCCCCCCCCACAAGGGCCAGGCAGGCTGACGCTACCCAGAACCCCGGCCTGGCTGACGCCCGCCCCTCAGGCTGACACTCACCCACCTCGACACCCCAGACGACACAGCTCCTCACCTCCGACAACAACATTTTGCAAACTATGAAACGAACAGTTACTGAAACAGGCGAAGGAGAAGTACCGATGAGTAAGGTAGGTGGTGAGTGAGGTGAGTGAGTGAGGTGAGTAAGACTTGAGGAGGAGGTGGAGGAGGGAAATAGGGGGTGTGGGAGTGGGGGGTGTGAGTGAATAAGAGAGATAATGAGTGTCTAAAGAATGAGGGTAATTAACGAACCATCAAGGCCGGATGTGTCAAGGAGGAGGCGTCCACACCACTGTACGATGATGAACGCCAGCTTACGCTCTTCAGCAACAAGGTACGACCCTTGGTGCACGAGGGTACGACCCTTGGTGCACGAGGGTACGACCCTTGGTACACGAGGGTACGACCCTTGGAGCACGAGGGTAGGTACGACCCTTGGAGCACGAGGGTACGACCCTTGGAGCACGAGGGTACGACCCTTGGTGCACGAGGGTACGACCCTTGGTGCACGAGGGTACGACCCTTGGTACACGAGGGTAGGTACGACCCTTGGAGCACGAGGGTAGGTACGACCCTTGGAGCACGAGGGTACGACCCTTGGAGCACGAGGGTACGACCCTTGGTGCACGAGGGTACGACCCTTGGAGCACGAGGGTACGACCCTTGGAGCACGAGGGTACGACCCTTGGAGCACGAGGGTAGGTACGACCCTTGGAGCACGAGGGTACGACCCTTGGAGCACGAGGGTACGACCCTTGGTGCACGAGGGTACGACCCTTGGAGCACGAGGGTACGACCCTTGGAGCACGAGGGTACGTGCGAACCTTGGAGCACGAGGGTAGGTACGACCCTTGGAGCACGAGGGTAGGTACGACCCTTGGAGCACGAGGGTACGACCCTTGGAGCACGAGGGTACGACCATTGAAGCAGAAGGTAGGAACCTTGAGCAAGAAGGTACTACCCTTGAGCATGAAGGAACGACCCTTCAGCACGAAGGAACGACCCTTGAAGCACCAAAATAGACCCCTAAGCACAACAGTACGACCCTTGAGGCACGAAGGCATGACCCTTGGGTATGATGGCCTGGCCTCTGACCAAATACTTCAGAATCGGCTCAAAGTCCAGGCCAAGGGTCGTGCTGCGGTGTTCTAGGGTTGTGCTGTGGTGTTCTAAGATCGAGCTGTGGTGTTCTAGGGTCATACAGTGGTGTTCTAGGGTCGTGCAGTCGTGTTCTAAAGTCATACAGAGGTGTTCTAGGGTCATACAGAGGTGTTCTAGGGTCCTACAGTGGTGTTCTAGGGTCATGCAGTCGTGTTCTAGGGTCGTGCAGTCGCGTTCTAGGGTCGTGCACGACTCTAGTGTCATACAGAGGTGTTCTAGGGTCATACAGAGGTGATCTAGGGTCATACAGTGGCGATCTAGGGTCATACAGTGGTGTTTTAGGGTCATACAGTGGTGTTCTAGAGTCATGCAGTCGTGTTCTAGGGTCGTTCAGTCGTGTTCGAGGGTCGTTCCCTACCAGACAGTAATAACCACACACAGAGGCCTTCTCTCGCCATGTGACCCCTCCACACAGCAGTACACTCACATGGCCACAATTCCATCACCATCGTACCAGACTAAACTACTTTCGCGAGGTTTGCCCAGGTCCCCTTGCACGTGTGTGCAATCCCCTATGTATTTCCCACCCTCCCTCACCCACCACCTTCCCTGTCCGCTACACACATCATTAGGCGAGCGTCCATATCTACAGGCAACGTGTGTGTGTGTGTGTGTGTGTGTGTGTGTGTGTGTGTGTGTGTGTGTGTGTGTGTGTGTGTGTGTGTGTGTGTGTGTGTGTGTACTATATGATCATAAATAGATAACAAATAAACAGGGTTACAGAATTCGAGTAGCCATTCAGCTGAAAAGAAAAATATAATGCGGCTGGGAAATTACAGAATTTGGAAACGTTATAATAATAATAATAATAATAATAATAATAATAATAATAATAATAATAATAATAATTAGTTAATTAACGACACAAGAGCTTAAGATCAAAGTGGGACTGGATACATGTGTGTGTGTGTGTGTGTGTGTGTGTGTGTGAGAGAGAGAGAGAGAGAGAGAGAGAGAGAGAGAGAGAGAGAGAGAGAGAGAGAGAGAGAGAGAGAGAGAGTGGAGTGGGGGGTGTGTGGGGGTATGGGTGTGTGGGGGGGGGGAAGCAGCATCCGCTTCCGTGGGCGGGTGACGTCACGGGCCAGGCTAGAGGGCCGTCCGGCGGGCCACGTCACCAGGCGTTGCCCCGCCCACTCAACACTCTCCACCCACCCCTGGGCCCACCAGCCAGGCCACACACCCACCCCTGGGCCCACCAGCCAGGCCACACACCCACCCCTGGGCCCACCAGCCAGGCCACACACCCACCCCTGGGCCCACCAGCCAGGCCACGCACCCACCCCTGGGCCCACCAGCCAGGCCACACACCCACCCCTGGGCCCACCAGCCAGGCCACACACCCACCCCTGGGCCCACCAGCCAGGCCACACACCCAGCCCTGGGCCCACCAGCCAGGCCACGCACCCAGCCCTGGGCCCACCAGCCAGGCCACGCACCCACCCCTGGGCCCACCAGCCAGGCCACACATCCACCCCTGGGCCCACCAGCCAGGCCACGCACCCACCCCTGGGCCCATCAGCCAGGCCACGCACCCACCCCTGGGCCCACCAGCCAAGCCACGCACCCACCCCTGGGCCCACCAGCCAGGCCACGCACCCACCCCTGGGCCCACCAGCCAGGCCACACACCCACCCCTGGGCCCACCAGCCAGGCCACGCACCCACCCCTGGGCCCACCAGCCAGGCCACACACCCAACCCTGGGCCCACCAGCCAGGCCACACACCCACCCCTGGGCCCACCAGCCAGGCCACACACCCACCCCTGGGCCCACCAGCCAGGCCACGCACCCACCCCTGGGCCCACCAGCCAGGCCACACACCCAACCCTGGGCCCACCAGCCAGGCCACGCACCCAACCCTGGGCCCACCAGCCAGGCCACACACCCACCCCTGGGCCCACCAGCCAGGCCACACACCCAACCCTGGGCCCACCAGCCAGGCCACGCACCCACCCCTGGGCCCACCAGCCAGGCCACACACCCATCCCTGAGCCCACCAGCCAGGCCACACACCCACCCCTGGGCCCACCAGCCAGGCCACGCACCCACCCCTGGGCCCACCAGCCAGGCCACACACCCACCCCTGGGCCCACCAGCCAGGCCACACACCCACCCCTGGGCCCACCAGCCAGGCCACACACCCACCCCTGGGCCCACCAGCCAGGCCACGCACCCACCCCTGGGCCCACCAGCCAGGCCACGCACCCACCCCTGGGCCCACAAGCCAGGCCACGCACCCACCCCTGGGCCCACCAGCCAGGCCACGCACCCACCCCTGGGCCCACCAGCCAGGCCACACACCCACCCCTGGGCCCACCAGCCAGGCCACGCACCCACCCCTGGGCCCACCAGCCAGGCCACGCACCCACCCCTGGGCCCACCAGCCAGGCCACACACCCACCCCTGGTCCCACCAGCCAGGCCACACACCCAACCCTGGGCCCGCCAGCCAGGCCACGCACCCACCCCTGGGCCCACCAGCCAGGCCACGCACCCACCCCTGGGCCCACCAGCCAGGCCACGCACCCACCCCTGGGCCCACCAGCCAGGCCACACACCCACCCCTGGGCCCACCAGCCAGGCCACGCACCCACCCCTGGGCCCACCAGCCAGGCCACACACCCACCCCTATCCTACACTACGAGTGAGCTCACACACTCTAAGTAGGGCCAAGATCACACACACACACACGCGCACACACACACACACACACACACACACACACACACACTATATCCCTCAATGGTCAAATTAGACTCGCCACACACACACACACACACACACACACACACACACACACACACACATACACACACACACACATACACACGAGAGGACATTGCTAATCCCTGTTTGACGTCCAACAGACAACAGAAACAGATGACGAGACACAGAAGATCACGTCGAAACCTCTCTTGCGTCATGAGCTTCAGTGGTGGAGTGGTTTGCATCGCTGACTATGAACCACGCAGGCCCGGGTTCGAATTTTTGGACAAAAGCCCATAGCCAGCCCAAGCAGTTCATCCTCCCCTCCCAGGAGGGTGTTGATAAACGGGTTAAGCAGTGGGAAGATGATGATGACGTACAAAGGTCATGTCTTGGTGGAATGAGTACAGGGCGAGTGAGCGGGACGTGTTCAGGACCGAGGAACTGGTGTCTGGTGATTCAGCGCTGAAACTGTGGCTGTAATGATGAAAAAAAACCCAGATGGGTGGCGCCCAAAACATTGATGGGAAAGTGTAGCTGGTACATGTCTGGGGAGCGTCGTTTCACATGGGTGTGGCTGGTGAACTGGTGTTTGAGACTGGAATGACAGGGCAGCTAATTGGTGCTTGTTGGATGAATGGAATGTACTTGGGCATTATCAATGTCATATGTGTGGGGGGAATTGAAGAAATCTGTATGTATATGATGCTGAAGTGTGAGGCAGAGAAAAACATTGCATTCTACTTTGGTTGTTGATGGTCGATGATGAAGTGGTTTGGATAGAGGGAGTCTAGCTTTCTTAACAAAGAACCAAGTACCACACGTATTAGAGAGAGGTTGTACTGGAAGTAACTATGTTTCTGTTATGAGTTAAAGGTTTGTGGGTTGCTAGGCAGCCGGTGATCGCTCCGTGTGCTCTGTACTGTGTGGTTTCCAGCATTGCTACATTTGCTAGTGACAAAGTGGATGGACAAAAGGGTGAGGCGTAGTTTAAGGTGGAGCAGATGAATAGTGACAAGGTGGATGAACAAAAGGGTGAGGCGTAGCTTAAGGTGGAGCAGATAAACTGTTGGAAAACATAATATGAGAATCCTCCTCGTATCCAGATCAGACACCTGTGCATCTAGACGATGAAACTACATCCTTTCCCAACCTCTGCAAACAATTCAACTGCTGTTCCACCATCGTAAACTGTGCCTCACCTGACCTGGTCATTCAACCCTCCACCCACCGTCCAAAGCCAACGTATCAAACATGGTTCTGAGGGAGATGTGTTTGGTCATGGTCTCAGTGTTCATGTTTGCAGTGGAGGGAGTGGAACGCCACCTGTGTGATGCCTGGTATGGGTGGAGTCTTGCACAGTGGTGGCTGGAGCGCACACACACACACACACACACATATAGGACATCCAAGAGCCTGTGTCTGTGTGTGTGTGTGTTGCCACATAACATGTCAACTACGAATCGTTCGTAGGTGTGAAGAGCTGCCGCCAGGTGGCCAGGCCGCGGACAAAGGGTATAAAAGGTAAACGAGAGATGGGCCCTCGCCCACACCCGGCTCCACCACGCACCCTCCAACACCTCACCCCCCGGCTCTCTCTCTCTCTCTCTCTCTCTCTCTCTCTCTCTCTCTCTCTCTCTCTCTCTCTCTCTCTCTCTCTCATATCCCCAGTCGTCTGAGATCTGCACAAGTGTTATGACGCCGCTCTGCAATAGATAGATAGATAGATAGATAGATAGATAGATAGATAGAGAGAGAGAGAGAGAGAGAGAGAGAGAGAGAGAGAGAGAGAGAGAGAGAGAGAGAGAGAGAGAGAGAGAGAGAGAGAGAGAGAGAGAATTTTCAAATGTAGCAACCTCGCCTGATTCCATCTCCTATTCAACTCATATATACGCAACCCCAGGACCTGATCCCACCACGTACGCAACGCTCGTGTGGACCCAGCTATACCTGGTAGACATAGCACTGTGTTGACCCAGTTGGTAGATATAGCA
>NC_092290.1:18868453-18930953 GCF_036320965.1 Panulirus ornatus | reverse complement strand
AATCTGGCTAAGTGATTGAGAGGGAAGGATCATAAAATGATGATGTGAGGGGTATGCAAGGAACTGAATGGTGAACTTAAGTGTTTCCACAGTGGACGACATCACACGAATGGGGAAGGGCGTCCCTCGAGAGCAAGAGGACATCTAGAAATGACATCAACAGAATGTTAAAAGGTACCGAGCCATACCAGGGTCATGGTACACCATGCGTAATGAGAGTACGTGAAGGCACACGACACAAGCTTCTTGGGTTGGTGTTCCAGATGTCGCCTGAGGAAGACAGGGGTTGGGAAAAGGTGCGAATGTCACCCTTATCAATAAATAGGGACACTGGGAACAGGTGTTGAACAGCAGCCTGGTCTGACTGGCCAGTTAGGAAACGGGTTGACTTCCTGATGAGGAAAAATGACCGAAGTGACAGACAACAGAGGTTTCGGGTTACGGAGGTCATGTGCAACGAACATCTTAGGATTTCCACGACAGCTGCGAGGAGTTGGTCTATCTGGACTGGCAGAAAGCATTTGACGCTGTGTCACGTGAGAGGCTGATTAAGAAGTTGGATCACGTAAGAGGAATAAACGGGAGATTTTACTATCTAAGACTACTGCAATGGTGCGATTAGAGAAGGAGCAGTGCATTAAGGAGCAGAGAAAAACAAAAACAAAGAAAGGAAGAAATTTAGAAAGCAATCACTTGTGCGACACCGCGTCAAATGCTCTGGAGATGCCAACGTTTACGACTATTGTTTCACCAAAATCCTGAGAAGGTTGGCCCAGACGTGAGTCACATAGGAGATGACCAGTGGACCCACCACTGTGAGAGCCATACTGGTGATGTGAAAGAAAGGAATGGGATTGTAAGCATTTGAAAAACTGAAGAGCAAGAAGAGTTCCAGAGTCTATGGAGATAACAGAAGTGGGAACAACGGGGGCGATAGTTGGATGGTTAGGTTAGGTCTCCTTTCTTAGGGATGGGCTGCACCAAGGCGTGCCTCCAAGCGGGAGGGAAAGTCTGAGTATTTATACATAGGCGAAATGGACGAGCAAGGATTGGTGCTGGCTCAGAGGCACACTCCCTTCGAACATGAGGAGGTGTGCCATCTGAGCCATACGTCTCATCCACCTGGAGCTGGTACAGTACCTGGAAGACCCTGCGCCAGGAGAATATAGGAGATGGTAGAGGCTCAGAGCAGCGATGCCCCAAGTAGGTGGTCAGTGGATGTCTCCAGGTCAACATGGGAGTCGATAAATGCCTCTAGGTCGACAGGGGGGTCGATAAATGCCTCTAGGTCGACAGGGAGGGGGGGGGGGGGGGGTCGGTGAATGCCTCTAGGTCGACAGGGGATGTTGATGAATGTCTCTAGGTCGACAGGAGGTCGATAAATGCCTCTAGGTCGACAGGGGATGTTGATGAATGCCTCTAGGTCGACAGGAGGTCGATAAATGCATCTAGGTCGACACGAAGACCCCAAACTGGCCCATCTGTGGCCAGTGCGAGGAGGCGCCCCCTACGCCCCCTTTCCCCAAGGTTTCAGCTGCAGGAGTGACCTGCGACGCCCACTACTGTCTTAGGGTCTATGACGCTGCAGGAGGAACGGTACGCATGCGTCAAAGACGAGGGGCGTCTGGTGGGAGGTGAGAACATCGTCGGAGCCTTCTGCAGTGTAGGAAGGAACGACCAAATTATACTCCAGTGTGTACCGTCAGTGAGGGCCCTACCATGATATGGTACCATTACTGAGGGCCCATCATGATATGGTACCATTACTGAGGGCCCTACCATGATGGGTACCATTACTGAGGGCCCTACCATGATGGGTACCATCACTGAGGGCCCTCACCATGATGGGTACCATTACTGAGGGTCCCACCATGATATGGTACCATTACTGAGGGTCCTACCATGATGGGTACCATCACTGAGGGCCCTACCATGATGGGTACCATTACTGAGGGCTCTACCATGATGTGTACCATCACTGAGGGCCCTACCATGATGGGTACCATCACTGAGGGCCCTACCATGAAGGGTACCATCACTGAGGGCCCTATCATGATGGGTACCATTACTGAGGGCTCTACCATGATGTGTACCATCACTGAGGGCCCTACCATGATGGGTACCATCACTGAGGGCCCCACCATGACGGGCACCATGACTGAGGGCCCTACCATAATGGACACCATCACTTAGGGGCCCCCCACCATGACGGGCACCATGACTGAGGGCCCCAGCATGGCTTTCAGTATACTCCAAGGGTGGCAGAAAGTACCATGGTGATCATGGCATTCCACGCGACGTGTACCACTGAGACCTTACTGGACGGCGTCAGGCGTATACGCAAGGGGCGTACCAGCTGATGCCGCCGGCCATCCCAGTTGATATCAGAGACCACACAATCCCCAGAAATGGACGCAACCTAATCTTTTTTAAGGTTCAGTCCCGCGTCTCAGTGGAGGGCTGACCTGTGTCCACACACGGTGTGGCGGTGGGCAACGCCCGCACCCCGTCATCATCACAACCCCTGCACCGGGGGGGTCAAAGGTGACAGCGGAGGTCATGGCAAGGTGTTGCCATGGCCTTGCGAGGCACGGCCCTGGGAGTGTGGGGTCATATGACACAGTGACAACCTGCAGGGGGAGTTTAACATACACAATGGTGGGAGGTCGTCTTCTTCTTCTTGATGTCCCGGTCCATGTCCGACTGGGCCGGGCCGCCCCTGAGCTCCGCCTAATATATCCTACCTGGGTGGTGAGGGGGTCAGGGTCAAACCCCCTGGAACACAGACCTTCCCTTAATCATACAGTACGTCAGGATCTGTTCTGGTCCGTCCTAATGAAATTACCAGCAGACGTGATGGTGTCCAGCTGTCGGAGACACGGAAACCACACCACACCACACCACCGCCCCCCCGCTGCGTCAGCCGCCGGCTGCTGACGGACCTCCGGGCAGAGAGAGAGAGAGAGAGAGAGAGAGAGAGAGAGAGAGAGAGAGAGAGAGAGAGAGAGAGAGAGAGAGAGAGAAAGAGCTTCTACGACGAGAGATTCTGCTAAGAAGAGGTGGTAAAGGCCAGCGCGCGCGCGTGGCGTCCAACGCACATCTCCTGCAGCTACTCCTCTCACCCTCCAGGTTCGTCATGGCTCTCCAGAGGTTCATCTGGAAGTGTTCTTAACCCTGGGTTAGGTTTTCTCTTGTGTGTACGTGTCTGTACGTCAAGCCGCGCGTGTGTCTTACTTCTTGTGTGTGTGGGGGGGACACTGAGCCGTTCCAACTGCTCTGGGATCTATTATCTTCTTGTTTGATACATTTTTGATAACACTTAATGCATTACGACTGACTTGGTTAACTCGTGTCTTCTTCACTGCGGCGATGTTTTAGATGCATGACGTAATGCCTAGCGTTCTCATTCTGCAGCCAAGGAAAGATTGATCCCTGCGTCTCCCTCCGTCTTCTTCCTGTGCTGTGCAGGGCGAGTGCCTAGGGCCCCCATCTCCCCCATGGCATTTCATGTCGCGACCCATCATCTCTCCTGTATGCATGTCCACGGCATCTCAGGTCTAGCTTGACCACTTCCAGTCGTGTGCTCTTGGTCACCCATCCCGCCCACGGAGTATTCGATTCTCCTTCATGTTTCTTTATATCATGATGCATAATCGCCGTTTCCCGCGTCAGCGAGGTAGCTCCAGCAAGCAGACGAAGAATGGGCCCATCCACTCATATACACATTAAACATATACATCATCAGGTTTATCTATCTCGCCGTTTCCCGCGTCAGCAAGGTAGCTCCAGCAAGCAGACGAAAAATGGGTCCAAACACTCATATACACATATATGTACACATCAAACATATACATCATTAGGTTTATATATCTCTTTGTGTGCATCTCAATAAAAGTGTTTTGATAATGCTTATCTTATCAATATCGCCCCTTGAGTTCAACTTCCTCATGTATTAATATAACTTTCGATCTTTGACGTTTTCCGTCAATGTTCTCCACCCCCCACCCCCTCCCCCGTTTTCTATTTACAGGGAGTGACTGAAGCATCATCAATTTCGCCACGACGTCTTTGCTCAAACTTTTCTTCATCAAATTCCTCCACCAGACTCCCCTCTTCTGCCCATCTGTAAACCATTACCCCCCTTTTTTTTTGCATTCTTTCTCTCTCTCTCTCTCTCTCTACGTCTTCATCTGATCTAATCATTTACTTTCTCTCTCTCTCTCTCTCTCTCTCTCTCTCTCTCTCTCTCTCTCTCTCTACGTCTTCATCTGATCTAATCATTTACTCTCTCTCTCTCTCTCTCTCTCTCTCTCTCTCTCTCTCTCTCTCTCTCTCTCTCTCTCTCTCTCTCTCTCTATGTGCAAACCATGTGGCTATGTCTCACACCTCTCTGTGCCACGGTCTGGTATCGTGACTATACAACAGAAGTGGAGTCAATATTCCCCACTTGTGTGTGTGTGTGTGTGTGTGTGTGTGTGTGTGTAGGGCGACTGCAACGAAGAAAACGTAAACGCCTAAACTTGACCCCTTGACCTGACCCCATCCCCCTAGACGTGGTCCCAGTCCTTCGCTCCCGCTTTTGGAAACGTAACGATCGACCTTGAGAAGAAAAAATTTTTTACCCTCTGACCTATTATCATTTTTTTATCTTTACTATCTCTATTATCGCGACGCCTTCTACCATGATTCGGTCGTGTGCTTCGTCAGCGACGCCAGCGGGATGGATGGGTTTTGCGAGAGCAGCGTCTATAATAGTCTGGCCTTGTGATACACAAGTGTTGTTCACCAAGTGCTGTTAGCAA
The DNA here is from genome assembly GCF_036320965.1 of Panulirus ornatus. Lineage (NCBI taxonomy): Eukaryota > Metazoa > Arthropoda > Malacostraca > Decapoda > Palinuridae > Panulirus > Panulirus ornatus. The sequence goes on along the minus strand of NC_092290.1, from coordinate 18,926,151 downwards.
GTGTTGTTCACCAAGTGTTGTTCCCCAAGTTTGTTCACCAAATGTTGTTCACCAAGTGTTGCTCACGAAGTGTTGTTCACCAAGTGTTGTTCAGCAACTGTTGTTCACCAAGTGTTGTTCACCAAGTGTTGTTCACCAAGTGTTGTTCACCAAATGTTGTTCACCAAGTGTTGTTCTCCAAGTGATGTTCACCAAGTGTTGTTCACCAAGTGTTGTTCACCAAGTGTTGTTCACCAAGTGTTGTTCCCCAAGTGTTGTTCCCCAAGTGTTGTTCACCAAGTGTTGTTCACCAAGTGTTGTTCACCAAGTGTTGTTCACCAAGTGTTGTTCACCAATTGTTCACCAAGTGTTGTTCACCAAGCGTTGTTCCTCAAGTGTTGTTCAACAAGCGTTGTTCACCAAGCGTTGTTCACCAAGTGTTGTTCACCAAGCGTTGTTCCCCAAGTGTTGTTCAACAAGCGTTGTTCACCAAGTGTTGTTCAACAAGTGTTGTTCACCAAGCGTTGTTCCCCAAGTGTTGTTCAACAAGTGTTGTTCAACAAGTGTTGTTCACCAAGTGTTGTTCACCAAGCGTTGTTCCCCCAAGTGTTGTTCAACAAGCGTTGTTCACCAAGCGTTGTTCACCAAGTGTTGTTCACCAAGCGTTGTTCCCCAAGTGTTGTTCAACAAGCGTTGTTCACCAAGTGTTGTTCAACAAGTGTTGTTCACCAAGCGTTGTTCCCCAAGTGTTGTTCACAAGTGTTGTTCACCAAGTGTTGTACACCAAGTGTTGTTCCCCAAGTGTTGTTCACCAAGTGTTGTTCACCCAGTGTTGTTCTCCAAGTGATGTTCACCAAGTGTTGTTCACCAAGTGTTGTTCACCAAGTGTTGTTCACCAAGTGTTGTTCACCAAGTGTTGTTCACCGAGCGTTGTTCACCAAGTGTTGTTCACCAAGTGTTGTTCCCCAAGTGTTGTTCACCAAGTGTTGTTCCCCAAGTGTTGTTCCCCAAGTGTTGTTCAAGTGTTGTTCACCAAGTGTTGTTCCCCAAGTGTTGTTCAACAAGCGTTGTTCCCCAAGTGTTGTTCACCAAGTGTTGTTCCCCAAGTGTTGTTCACCAAGTGTTGTTCACCAAGTGTTGTTCACCAAGTGTTGTTCAACAAGCGTTGTTCACCAAGTGTTGTTCCCCAAGTGTTGTTCACCAAGTGTTGTTCACCAAGTGTTGTTCACCAAGTGTTGTTCAACAAGCGTTGTTCACCAAGTGTTGTTCACCAAGTGTTGTTCACCAAGTGTTGTTCCCCAAGTGTTGTTCAACAAGCGTTGTTCACCAAGTGTTGTTCACCAAGTGTTGTTCACCAAGCGTTGTTCACCAAGTGTTGTTCCCCAAGTGTTGTTCACCAAGTGTTGTTCACCAAGTGTTGTTCACCAAGTGTTGTCAGTGTGTGTGTGGTGAACGAACGATTAGGGTCTGTTTACAACACTGACCTGGTGCAGAGCCAACCTGTTCTTCGTTATCAGTTAAATGTTCATGCTGGTGTTATCAGTTAAATGTTCATGCTGGTGTTTTTGTTATCATGTTCTGCATTTATGGTTGTTTTTATCTTTTATTGTTGGCTCAATATGGGCAACTCAATACCCGGGGCCATGTCCCCGTCCTGGGCTTCACGTGACCCGGGGCCCCCGTGCACGTGACCCGTGGCCATGTCCCCCCGTCCTGGGCTTCACGTGACCCGGGGCCCCCGTGCACGTGACCCGTGGCCATGTCCCCCCGTCCTGGGCTTCACGTGACCCGGGGCCCCCGTGCACGTGACCCGGGGCCATGTCCCCGTCCTGGGCTTCACGTGACCCGGGGCCCCCGTGCACGTGACCCGGGGCCATGTCCCCGTCCTGGGCTTCACGTGACCCGGGGCCCCCATGCACGTGACACGGGGCCACGTCCCTGTCCTGGACTGCACGTGACCCGATACCACGTCCCCGTCCTGGGCTGCACGTGACCCGGGGCCACGTCCCTGTCCTGGGCTTCACGTGACCCGGGGCCCCCGTGCACGTGACCCGGGGCCCCCATCTGCCATCATACGGTCTTCCTTAACCACTGAAAAACCTCAGCCCTCAAGTCCGACCTCACTCCTTGACCCCCTCTGAGTACGACGGTACGACCCTTGAGCACGACGGTGCGACCCTTGAGCACGACAGGACGACCAGCGAGCGCATGACGACACGACCCTCGAGGATAACCTTTGACCTTACGGGTCAGGTCTTGAAATGCAGTAGTCGAAGAGTCACGCTTCAGGGTCGTACCGTCGTGCTCAAGGGTCGTACCGTCGTGCTCAAGGTGTCGTACCGTCGTGCTCAAGGTGTCGTACCGTCGTGCTCAAGGGGTCGTACCGTCGTGCTCAAGGGTCGTACCGTCGTGCTCATCATGATCACAAAAAAAACAAACTCAAATATTGGTAATATCTCACCTCCCCCCCTCCACGAGGAAGCAGCGTTGCCAACGTCTTCCTTTTCGTGGGGTGGGTTGGCAGGCCTGGTGCCCCCTCTCTCTGCTCGCGAACGACCACAAACAATAAAGGGTTAATGTGCAGCCGGCGGCGGTAAACTGCTGCCTTAACGACCACACGCGAACGATCGTTCATCCATAAACTGCTTAACTTTCATTCCTGGACGCAACCCGACACCCCTGAATACCTGCCTGGTCCACCACGACACACACACACACACACACACATACACACACACACACACACACACACAGGACCAGAGTGTTGTACACACACACACACACACACACACGGGGTAGGTGGAAGGGTTGCGGTGATGGACAGTTTTAGTACAATCGTTCCATGACTCTTAACTACATGGTGGATCATTAATACGATATCGGGGGCAGGGGGTAATATATTTTTTTTTCTTTTTATTATACTTTGTCGCTGTCTCCCGCGTTTGCGAGGTAGCGCAAGGAAACAGACGAAAGAAATGGCCCAACCCCCCCCTACACATGTATATACATACGTCCACACACGCAAATATACATACCTACACAGCTTTCCATGGTTTACCCCAGACGCTTCACATGCCTTGATTCAATCCACTGCCAGCACGTCAACCCCGGTATACCACATCGCTCCAATTCACTCTATTCCTTGCCCTCCTTTCACCCTCCTGCATGTTCAGGCCCCGATCACACAAAATCTTTTTCACTCCATCTTTCCACCTCCAATTTGGTCTCCCTCTTCTCCTCGTTCCCTCCACCTCCGACACATATATCCTCTTGGTCAATCTTTCCTCACTCATTCTCTCCATGTGCCCAAACCACTTCAAAACACCCTCTTCTGCTCTCTCAACCACGCTCTTTTTATTTCCACACGATAAGTTGCCAAGTGCACTTTCGTGTAATAACCACATCGTCAGGGGAGATGTGCATATCTTACTCTGGGTATTACACACACACACACACACACACACACAATAATCTCTCCAAACTTTATTTTCGGTTTATTTTACTTTCGATTTCGTCTAATGACATGTTTCTGGTGTACTGCCAGGTTTCATACCACACCCTGATGATTCTGTATCATCTTCTTCCCCTCCCCCCTTGCTCGTTCGAGAGAGAGAGAGAGAGAGAGAGAGAGAGAGAGAGAGAGAGAGAGAGAGAGAGAGAGAGAGAGAGAGAGAGAGAGAGACCTCCAAGAAGATCGATCGCCTTAGCATTCCTTCATTCATTCTGGTGGATGAGACGTGACAGAATGCCGGAGATGTAGATGATCCCCCAGGAAGCCAAGAGCGCTATACTGTTGGCCAGGGATGTGCGACCGTGTGCTGACCCATGGAAAGGCTAGACATAAAATGAGGTGAAATTTGAAGTAACAGATCACGACGAGACAAGGTCAATGGGGGGAAAACTCAATGTAAGCCGTTACGTTATAAGGAAAACGGAGGATGTGGAGCGAGATGGTTTCCACCACCCAACCGCAGGCGCCCCCCTCCCGCACAGTACATGTTGCAATATACACCAACAGAGCATTTGACACTGTCCCCTAACACATTCCCCTCCCACAAACAGATACATGAAGAACAATAAAATGTCAAGGAAATATGTTACCAAAGAAGAAAATATAATAATAATCATGACAAAAGAAATGACAATAATGACGTGAGTTCGAAAATATTATTGAGGGACTGAGGCAAGGTTACTGTATGTATGTCCAGTATGGTGGAGGGAAGGTTCACGTGGGTACCCGGCCGGGAACATGGCTGGTAGAAAACTGCTGCATGGCAGGCAACATGCATGAGGAGGGGAGGAACATGGAAGGTGGAGGAGGGGTTTCCAGGAAATTAATGCACAGTAACAGAGGGTTTCCAGAGGATGGGATGTACAGTGCTAGAAGGTTTCCAGAGGATGGGATGTACAGTGCTGGAGGGTTTCCAGGGGATGGGATGTACAGAGTGCTGGAGGGTTTCCAGGGGGATGCACAGTGCTGGAGGGTTTTCAGAGGATGGGATGTACAGAGTGCTGGAGGGTTTCCAGGAAATTAATGCACAGTAACAGAGGGTTTCCAGGGGATGGGATGTACAGTGCTGGAGGGTTTCCAGGGGGATGTACAGAGTGCTGGAGGGTTTCCAGGGGATGGGATGTACAGTGCTGGAGGGTTTCCAGGGGATGGGATGTACAGTGCTGGAGGGTTTCCAGGGGATGGGATGTACAGTGCTGGAGGGTTTCCAGGGGGATGTACAGAGTGCTGGAGGGTTTCCAGGGGATGGGATGTACAGTGCTGGAGGGTTTCCAGGGGATGGGATGTACAGTGCTGGAGGGTTTCCAGGGGATGGGATGTACAGTGCTGGAGGGTTTCCAGGGGATGGGATGTACAGTGCTGGAGGGTTTCCAGGGGATGGGATGTTCAGTGCTGGAGGGTTTCCAGAGGATGGGATGTACAGTGCTGGAGGGTTTCCAGGGGATGGGATGTACAGTGCTGGAGGGTTTCCAGGGGATGGGATGTTCAGTGCTGGAGGGTTTCCAGGGGGATGCACAGTGCTGGAGGGTTTCCAGGGGATGGGATGTACAGTGCTGGAAGGTTTCCAGGGGATGGGATGTACAGTGCTGGAGGGTTTCCAGGGGATGGGATGTACAGTGCTGGAAGGTTTCCAGGGGATGGGATGTACAGTGCTGGAGGGTTTCCAGAGGATGGGATGTACAGAGTGCTGGAGGGTTTCCAGGGGATGGGATGTACAGAGTGCTGGAGGGTTTCCAGGGGATGGGATGTACAGAGCTGGAGGGTTTCCAGAGGATGGGATGTACAGTGCTGGAAGGTTTCCAGGGGATGGGATGTACAGTGCTGGAAGGTTTCCAGGGGATGGGATGTACAGTGCTGGAAGGTTTCCAGGGGATGGGATGTACAGTGCTGGAAGGTTTCTAGAGGATGGGATGTACAGTGCTGGAAGGTTTCCAGGGGATGGGATGTACAGTGCTGGAAGGTTTCCAGGGGATGGGATGTACAGTGCTGGAAGGTTTCCAGGGGATGGGATGTACAGTGCTAGAAGGTTTCCAGAGGATGGGATGTACAGTGCAGGAAGGTTTCCAGGGGGATGCACAGTGCTGGAGGGTTTCCAGGGGATGGGATGTACAGTGCTGGAGGGTTTCCAGGGGATGGGATGTACAGTGCTGGAGGGTTTCCAGGGGATGGGATGTACAGTGCTGGAAGGTTTCCAGGGGATGGGATGTACAGTGCTGGAGGGTTTCCAGAGGATGGGATGTACAGTGCTGGAGGGTTTCCAGAGGATGGGATGTACAGTGCTGGAGGGTTTCCAGAGGATGGGATGTACAGTGCTGGAAGGTTTCCAGAGGATGGGATGTACAGTGCTGGAGGGTTTCCAGAGGATGGGATGTACAGTGCTGGAGGGTTTCCAGAGGATGGGATGTACAGTGCTGGAAGGTTTCCAGAGGATGGATGTACAGTGCTGGAGGGTTTCCAGAGGATGGGATGTACAGTGCTGGAGGGTTTCCAGAGGATGGGATGTACAGTGCTGGAAGGTTTCCAGAGGATGGGATGTACAGTGCTGGAGGGTTTCCAGAGGATGGGATGTACAGTGCTGGAGGGTTTCCAGAGGATGGGATGTACAGTGCTGGAGGGTTTCCAGAGGATGGGATGTACAGTGCTGGAAGGTTTCCAGGGGATGGGATGTACAGTGCTGGAGGGTTTCCAGAGGATGGGATGTACAGTGCTGGAAGGTTTCCAGGGGATGGGATGTACAGTGCTGGAGGGTTTCCAGGGGATGGGATGTACAGTGCTGGAGGGTTTCCAGGGGATGGGATGTACAGTGCTGGAAGGTTTCCAGAGGATGGGATGTACAGTGCTGGAGGGTTTTCCAGGGATGGGATGTACAGTGCTGGAGGGTTTCCAGGGGATGGGATGTACAGTGCTGGAAGGTTTCCAGAGGATGGGATGTACAGTGCTGGAGGGTTTCCAGGGGATGGGATGTACAGTGCTGGAGGTTTCCAGAGGATGGGATGTACAGTGCTGGAGGGTTTCCAGAGGATGGGATGTACAGTGCTGGAGGGTTTCCAGAGGATGGGATGTACAGTGCTGGAAGGTTTCCAGAGGATGGGATGTACAGTGCTGGAGGGTTTCCAGAGGATGGGATGTACAGTGCTGGAAGGTTTCCAGAGGATGGGATGTACAGTGCTGGAGGGTTTCCAGAGGATGGGATGTACAGTGCTGGAAGGTTTCCAGAGGATGGGATGTACAGTGCTGGAGGGTTTCCAGAGGATGGGATGTACAGTGCTGGAAGGTTTCCAGAGGATGGGATGTACAGTGCTGGAAGGTTTCCAGAGGATGGGATGTACAGTGCTGGAGGGTTTCCAGAGGATGGGATGTACAGTGCTGGAGGGTTTCCAGAGGATGGGATGTACAGTGCTGGAGGGTTTCCAGAGGATGGGATGTACAGTGCTGGAAGGTTTCCAGAGGATGGGATGTACAGTGCTGGAGGGTTTCCAGAGGATGGGATGTACAGTGCTGGAAGGTTTCCAGGGGATGGGATGTACAGTGCTGGAGGGTTTCCAGGGGATGGGATGTACAGTGCTGGAAGGTTTCCAGAGGATGGGATGTACAGAGTGCTGGAGGGTTTCCAGAGGATGGGATGTACAGAGTGCTGGAGGGTTTCCAGTATACTTGACCCAGTAATATCACATCAGTAGTGGAGGAGCAAGCAGAGGGAGGATCGCCCACCATCACCCAGGGTGAGGCACACAATGTGATGATGGTTCGTCCGACCCATTATGGTTTTAACGAGACGCGCAGCTAACTTGACCTGCCTAGCAGAACCATGAAATATAACCAGGGAAATTATCAATTACGAACTAAAGAAGAAGAGAAATTAATAGTTATGAGGAGGGAAATTATCAATTATGAACTAAAGAAGAAGAGAAATTATTAGTTAAGACGAGGGAAATTATCAATTATGAACAAAAGCAGAAGAGAAATTATGAGTTAAGACGGGAATTATCAATTATGAACAAAAGCAGAAGAGAAATTATGAGTTAAGACGGGGAAATTATCAATTATGAACTAAAGAAGAAGAGAAATTATTAGTTAAGACGAGGGAAATTATCAATTATGAACTAAAGAAGAAGAGAAATCATTAGTTAAGAGGAGGGAAATGATCAATTATGAACAAAAGAAGAGAAATTAATAGTTAAGACGGGGAAATTATCAATTATGAACTAAAGAAGAAGAGAAATTATGAGTTAAGACCAGAAACTACCAGGTGGACGAGGGCAGACTACCAGCTGGTTGGCGAGACGAAGTCAATAGCAGAATGATGGAAAAGGAGATGGAGAGATAAAGGAATGGTGGGAAAGGAGATGGAGAGATAAAGGGCGAGTGTGACGTCTGGAATGGATGACATCCATATTGAATCATGGCGAGGGAAGACAGTAAAGGAGGAGGAGGAGGAGGAGGAGGAGGAGGAGGAGGAGGAGGAGGGAGGAGGAGGAGGAGGAGGAGGAAGGCAGGGTATCAAAATAACATAATGGCACAAGACACGGCAGGTAGCAGTCATGGGCAAGGACAAGAGAGTGGTTGTTACTGAAGGAGCAACCTGAGAGGATAGACCTTAAAGGTCACTTTCATGAGGGAGGGCAAACACTGAGAGGTGGGTTGCAGGGACAATATAGACATATAATTACCAGGCAAGAGATAATAGAGACGAAGACCCTTACAGAACTCGAAGATAATCAACATTCAATGCAGAATACAGATGGATCAGGGTTAATGACGGAGGACTGCAGCTTCCTAATGGCCCGAGGCGAATCAACGGGATATTGTAGTGGCGACGGACTGATGAAGGAGGTCGATGGTTTACTATTTCTACATCAGTTCACACAGGTCTGGGAGGAGGGAGGGCTGATAAAGGGGCGCTCAACACTCATGATATACACGAGAGCCAAAAAACTTTCTTTTGTGATTTAGTACAGATGGAGGTCCCAGCAATCGCTATATAATAGATGGAAGTCCCATCCATCGGTGTACAATAGATGATGGTCACATCGACTGGTTTACATGATGGTTCCCATCCATCAGTTTACAACAGAGGTTGGGCCCATCCATCGGCATGCGATAGATGATGGAGCTTCAGTTTGTGTACAACGGATGATAGGGTCTTCAATCCGCATACAATAACCACAGGATTGATCCATCCTTGTATGGAGTACTGCTCTCACATCTGGGGTGGTTCTAGCTCTGTATCCTTACTTGACACACTGGAGTTGAAAGCGGTCCGACTTATAAACTCTCCAACGCTAAATTCCAAACTCGACCCCCTTGCCCTACGCCACAATGTTAGATCACTTTCCCTCTTATACAGGTATCACTTTGGTGTTTGCTCCCGAGTGCTGGCTGCTTGTGTGCCCCCAACCACTACCTAGACCACGAGATATTCGACAAGCTGCTGCATTACTGATTACTGTGTGGCCATCAGCAACTCAAGAGTGGGCCGTTTTGATACCTTCTTCTTTCCCTACACCTCTAAGCTTTGGAACTCTATATCTTCTTATGTCTTTCCCAGTAACTATGACCTGACACGTTTTAAAAGACACGTTTTTCACTTGCTCCAAAATTCGTAAATACTTTCCCTTGTCTCTTCTTTTCATACTCCTCTCCATATTTCAATTAAGGCCCGGCCTTCTGTCCGTGACTGGAGCCTCCAACGTAAAAACTAAAATATTCTGATGGTACACAGTACAATCCTCTGTAACGTAATTATGATGACATAATCCAGCTGGTGCAGGAGGCAGCCACCCGCGCCCTCCACCAATGATGGAGAAGCATTTACCATACTGTTGGAGGTTCTCCAACAAGGAAAGCGACTGGCAGTGTGTGAATGGACACTAAAAAAACCAGTGAGATGTGGGGACACGAGTTTGTGTTGGGGAAAAATTTCCTGATCTGTTATGTCCAGGGCAGATTACACACACACACACACACACACACACACACACACACACACACACACACACACACACGGCACAATAAGAGGATCATTAGTCCCTAAAACCGATGTTCAACCTCATATATATATATATATATATATATATATATATATATATATATATATATATATATATATATATATATATATAGACATAGATAGACAGATAGATAGATAAATACAGAGAGAGAGAGAGAGAGAGAGAGAGAGAGAGAGAGAGAGAGAGAGAGAGAGAGAGAGAGAGAGAGAGAGAGAGGAGATAGACAGATAAACAGATAGATAGATAGATAAACACATAGACAGATAGATAGATAGATAGATAGATAGATGATAGATAGATAGATAGATAGATAGAGAGAGAGAGAGAGAGAGAGAGAGAGAGAGAGAGAGAGAGAGAGAGAGAGAGAGAGAGAGAGAGAGTGATCACGGCCCCCCCCCCCCCCCCCCCCCCCCCCCCCCCCCAGGACAGCACCACCGTCCCGTCTTAGGAATGTCAGAAGTGCTGCACGGGACCATCTTGTCCACTCCGTACGAGGAACGTACGCTCCTGCCTCACTACGAAGTAAGCGACGTGATCCAATATCTCGCTACATGCACCACATACACATCTCTCTCTCCTCTTTCAACTCCTGTCTTCCCAATTTTCTTCCTCTTCCCTCTGTCTTTCATCACGAGCGACCACAAAATACAATCGTGCAGGTGTTCAGCAAGTCTGGTGCCCGGCCACCCGGCGTATTGGCAACACATGATCAACCTCTGGAGGCCTCGTCTGTCTCTGCTGCCAATGAGAAGGAAGGTGTATCTTCAGGTAGTAAGCAGAACCAGCCCCTTTTCCAGGACCCATGCCTCTCTCTCTATGTCTCCCCTACTGTCTTGCTCCTCATGGAGACTCGAGTGTCTTTATTAAGCTTTCCTTAATCACTTTCAAACCTGCATCTATCTTAGCTTATATTCTAACAGCAAAACACCAGTTGTGGATCACGCGAGTCTTGCGAGAGTTTTCATTCCCTGACTTCATGTGGCTGAAGATCTGTCTCCCACCTCCCCCTCGTCTCTCTCCTAACCCGACACACACTTTTGTGACGCTCCTCAAATATCTCCATTCCTGTCGCGAGGCCTATGTGTCGTCTGGTCTGAAAGAGGAGGTCTTCTGCTCAGTGCGTGGTACACCGACGAGAAGGGTTGGATTCCCTCTTCCTCTACAGATGGTAGGGTGTTGGGGCTTCCATGTTATCCCCTTGAATGGCCTAGAGCGACCTAGAGCCACGGCCACCCATACGCCAAGCCAGCCCGACCGCCCTCCCAACACACTCTGGATCGCTTACCCAACCTACTCCTCCAGACTCTCAAACACACCATCTCGACCTGTAGGAAGGTTCATCTGATGACACACTCTCGCGTGAGCGTGGCCGTTCCTCACCACGCCTCCTCCCACCCACTCCCTCCCGACTCCAACGCTGCCACGCCCGTAGCGCTGCTGACTGGACTCGTAAACGAAAATTATCTTACGATTTTCGTACATGGTTGGATGTCTAGTGCCTCTCTCATGTTACTCTCTCTCCCCCATCATCATCCTCTTCCGATCAATGGTTCACCCACAAACTTTCTCCCTCGTGCTTCGGTTTTTATCTCCCCATGAAATCAGGGAGCGAAATTCGCGGGTCGAAGTACCCACCCCCTCCCCAACCATCCTGCACAGGAGGGCCATAAAGCGACTCTGTTGATAGGTCTTCGCGGAACTCGGGACGAAATCATCTCGAACACACACCTACTCGACCTGCCTTCCTCCACACTCCCCCGTTTCTGACGGTACTGCTCTCTCTCTCTCTCTCTCTCTCTCTCTCTCTCTCTCTCTCTCTCTCTCTCTCTCTCTCTCTCTCATATACTGCCACAGTAGCTCTCATACCAAGTTACACTTCCTCCTGTGACTCCACCTGGCAGGATTCTAACATTACCTCACCTACTGGAGGACCTTTCGTCCCTCCCTCGTCATCTGTTATCGTCCATCGTCCACGTAGCCAGGCACCTGTGTCTGCTGGCATCTCTCGTCGCGTTCTGGTTGTGTACACACTCCCACAGGTGAGGCCCAAGCCTGCCCGTCTGTTTGAATGCCAATGGCTCAACCTCTCCCTCCTTTCCCCCCGCTCCCTCAGCAGCAGCAGCGGTGTCCCTTGTGGTTCTGTCTTGTCTCCTATTTTTTTCTTTATGGCAAGGACATGACATTCCCTAACTGAAGGCGAGTGAAAGAAAATGAGAGAAGAAATGAAAAACAGAAATCAATCGAGGATTTTATAAGTGTCTGTGGACCTGATTCGCAACGGTGGGAAGGTCACAGGAAGAGGGAAAGACTAAAAGGAGGAAGAGAATTCCGTGTTTCAGCTGTTCCACGAAAGCTGATGCTGGAGTGGTCGGTCTCCACACATAAACTGTGGGAAGCAGCAGCTACAGCAGCTTCCATATGCTTGCCTCCACGTCCCTCCAACCCGCACCGTCTTGTATATCGACCGCCACGACCACCTGTATAAACCCAGCATGTCGTGAGGGGGAAGACCTTACCTAATTAACGCTTCTGAAACAGTGGCTTCCAACTTTTCTTCTTCAAACTCCAGACGACTTTCCCCGTCTCGTTGGATGGCTCTACAATTCCACGAACTCCACGGACGAAAAAATACTCAGTATTTTCGTCCCAGAAAACCCAAATATTCTACAAGGACTTAATTAAGTCTGCCTTGAAGAAATTGGTAATCACTGCTCTCACGCAAGAAATGTCTCAAGTCCCCGTTCTAAACGTACAAGGGCGTGGTTCCTCCTTGTAAGGCCAACTGCCCTCACATCTGAGAAGGACCTACCTCTTCGTTCTTAAACATGACAAGAGTCCAAACGCATCAAAACTTATCAACTCTCCCCACTCTGACCTCAGACCTTGACCCACTTGCCCTACACTGGAATGTCGGCTCTTTCCTCCATCTTGTATAGATGTAACGTTACTTTGCCTTCTGCTCCTGAGAGCGGGCTGCTTGTGTGCCCCCTCATCCATCGCCATGAGCTAGACTATGTCAGACCCGAGATGCCGCTGCATCAGTTGATCGCACTGTGCGGCCACAGTGGCAAAGGAAGGCCGGACCGCTGTGGTCTTTGTCTCTTTCCTACGTCGCTAAACTCTAGAACTTTGTAGGTTTCTTAACACTTACGACCGACGCTTCTGAAAAGGGAGTTCTCCCTTAATTTTTTTTCTTCACCTCTGCCAACCATTTTGTTTCGGGGTTATGTAGCGAGGACCGTCCGTCGGGGTCCCCTCCATCCTAGGAGCTGTGGAGAGGACCGTCGGGATCCCCTCCATCCTAGGAGCTGTGGAGAGGTCCGTCGGGGTCCCCTCCATCCTAGGAGCTGTGGAGAGGTCCGTCTGGGTCCCCTCCATCCTAGGAGCTGTGGAGAGGACCGTCGGGGTCCCCTCCATCCTAGGAGCTGCACAGAGGAACGTCGGAGTCCCCTCCGTCCCAGGAGCTAAACAGAGGACAGTCAGGGTCCCCTCCAACCTCGGAGCTGTGGAGAAGACCTCTCGGGTGAGTAGGTCAGTCAAATCCCAAGAGAATTAAGCTGATGGAGGTTAACTGGACACCAGGAGCTGACCCTGGGGTCAACATGGCTCGAAGATGTCTTCATGTAAGACCTGTATATGACTGGGCAGAGTCCGCCACACAAGCCAGGACGTGGAGTCCGCCACACAAGCCAGGACGTGGAGTCCACCACACAAGCCAGGACGTGGAGTCCGCCACACAAGCCAGGACGTGGAGTCCACCACACAAGCCAGGACGTGCAGTCCGCCACACAAGCCAGGACGTGGAGTCCACCACACAAGCCAGGACGTGGAGTCCGCCACACAAGCCAGGACGTGGAGTCCACCACACAAGCCAGGACGTGGAGTCCACCACACAAGCCAGGACGTGGAGTCCACCACACAAGCCAGGACGTGGAGTCCGCCACACAAGCCAGGACGTGGAGTCCGCCACACAAGCCAGGACGTGGAGTCCGCCACACAAGCCAGGACGTGGAGTCCGCCACACAAGCCAGGACGCGGAGTCCACCACACAAGCCAGGACGTGGAGTCCACCACACAAGCCAGGACGTGGAGTCCACCACACAAGCCAGGACGTGGAGTCCACCACACAAGCCAGGACGTGGAGTCCACCACACAAGCCAGGACGTGGAGTCCACCACACAAGCCAGGACGTGGAGTCCGCCACACAAGCCAGGACGTGGAGTCCGCCACACAAGCCAGGACGTGGAGTCCGCCACACAAGCCAGGACGTGGAGTCCACCACACAAGCCAGGACGTGGAGTCCGCCACACAAGCCAGGACGTGGAGTCCACCACACAAGCCAGGACGTGGGACATGAGCAGACTATCAAGTGGGGTCGTCGCTGCCGTACACCAGCAGAAGCACAACACGGTGGTTCGATCCCAGACCGACCCATGAAGGTGGGAGACACCTCCCACACCATGCGTAGTAACATACACCGCGTGTACGTAGAGTAGGGTATAACACACACACACACACACACACACACACACACACACACACAGGTACCACGGTGTATGGGCCTATGTGTGAGGGGGACCTGGACAGGTTCGCTGATATACTGCACCTGCCAGAGGCTGGTCTAGCTGGCTGGGGGAGAAGGGAGGTAAGGGGGAGGGGAGAGGGAGTTGAGGAGGGTAGGGGGAGGCGGAGGGAGGGCGGGGAGGGGAAAGGGGAGGGAGCGGCTGATCACCCGCCTGACTTGCCATAAAATGTAGAGGGATCAGGAGGGGGTATTGTAGCGAAGATTTACTGAGGGAGGGAAGGGGGATATTAAGGCAAGGTGGTGGAGGCACGAGAACCAGGGGAGGGAGGGAGGGACGAGGAGGAAGGTGGTGGAGGAAGGAGAACTAGGGGAGGGAGGGAGGTGCGTGGTGCAAGCAAGGGAGTGAGGGATGAGGAGGGAGGAAGGAGGGAAGGGAAAGGGGACAGGGTAGGGTGAGAGTGCAGATGGCTGAGGGAGAGGTGTTATGTGGGTGTCTGAGGCTTGTAGAACCACTCTTCAGGTCTGTGTGGATTGTAGAACCACTCTTCAGGTCTGTGTGGGTTGTAGAACCACTCTGACCAGGTCTGTGTGGGTTGTAGAACCACTCTTCAGGTGTGTGTGGGTTGTAGAACCACTCTCACCAGGTCTGTGTGGGTTGTAGAACCACTCCTCAGGTCTGTGTGGGTTGTAGAACCACTCTGACCAGGTCTGTGTGGGTTGTAGAACCACTCTTCAGGTCTGTGTGGGTTGTAGAACCACTCCTCAGGTCTGTGTGGCTTGTAGAACCACTCCTCAGGTCTGTGTGGGTTGTAGAACCACTCTTCAGGTCTGTGTGGGTTGTAGAACCACTCCTCAGGTCTGTGTGGGTTGTAGAACCACTCTCACCAGGTCTGTGTGGGTTGTAGAACCACTCCTCAGGTCTGTGTGGGTTGTAGAACCACTCTGACCAGGTCTGTGTGGGTTGTAGAACCACTCTGACCAGGTCTGTGTGGGTTGTAGAACCACTCCTCAGGTCTGTGTGGGTTGTAGAACCACTGGAGGGTCTCAAAATTTACTTCCATGTGCCCGAATTATTGGTTCTCCGATAATCTTTAAGTTGTTACCAGATATACTTATCTATAATCAATTATTAAGGTTAATGCCTTCAGTACGACGGTACGATCCCTGAGCACGACGGTACGACCCTTGAGCACGACGGTAACACCCTTGAGCACGACGGTACGACCCTTGAGCACGACGGTACGACCCTTGAGCACGACGGTACGACCCTTGAGCACGACGGTACAATCCTTGAGCACGACGGTACGACCCTTGAGCACGACGGTACGACCCTTGAGCACGACGGTACGACCCTTGAGCACGACGGTACGATCCTTGAGCACGACGGTACGACCCTTGAGAACGACGGTACGATCCTTGAGCACGACGGTACGACCCTTGAGCACGACGGTACGACCCTTGAGCACGACGGTACGACCCTTGAGCACGACGGTAACACCCTTGAGCACGACGGTACGACCCTTGAGCACGACGGTAACACCCTTGAGCACGACGGTACGACCCTTGAGCACGACGGTAACACCCTTGAGCACGACGGTACGACCCTTGAGCACGACG
Organism: Panulirus ornatus; assembly: GCF_036320965.1. Taxonomy (NCBI): domain Eukaryota; kingdom Metazoa; phylum Arthropoda; class Malacostraca; order Decapoda; family Palinuridae; genus Panulirus; species Panulirus ornatus. Next base: position 18,910,508 of record NC_092290.1, on the reverse strand, counting down.
GTACAATCCTTGAGCACGACGGTACGACCCTTGAGCACGACGGTACGATCCTTGAGCACGACGGTACGACCCTTGAGCACGACGGTACGATCCTTGAGCACGACGGTACGATCCTTGAGCACGACGGTACGACCCTTGAGAACGACGGTACGATCCTTGAGCACGACGGTACGACCCTTGAGCACGACGGTACAATCCTTGAGCACGACGGTACGATCCTTGAGCACGACGGTACGACCCTTGAGCACGACGGTACAATCCTTGAGCACGACGGTACGATCCTTAAGTACGACGACGTAACCTTTGACCTCTGACCCTTAAAGATCAGGTTAATGCCAAGTCACTGTCCACACACGGATCACAGCGTCCTGTTTAAAAGACGTTTTTGGAAAAAAAAAGAAAGAAAAAAAAATTTTTTGTTGTATCCTAACTTCCCATTAGGTCATCTAGATATTTTCCCTTCCATAAACCATGGGGGAAAAAATCTAAATCCTGTATAGCCATCTAAACCCACACGAGTTCACGAGGCTTGAGATAATGGCTCGGTTCGATCCCCCACCACCAACCCACAGGATTTTCTGGAGTTCTTAAATTTGGCGAAGCCGCGCTCTCACTGTGAGAGGTCCAGCTCCTCACTCTCTCACTGTGAGAGGTCCAGCCCCTCACACTCTCTCACTGTGAGAGGTCCAACCCCTCACACTCTCACTGTGAGAGGTCCAGCCCCTCACACTCTCTCACTGTGAGAGGTCCAGCCCCTCACACTCTCTCACTGTGAGAGGTCCAGTCCCTCACACTCTCACTGTGAGAGGTCCAGTCCCTCACACTCTCACTGTGAGAGGTCCAGTCCCTCACACTCTCACTGTGAGAGGTCCAGCCCCTCTCACTCTCTCACTGTGAGAGGTCCAGCCCCTCACACCCTCTCACTGTGAGAGGTCCAGCTCCTCACACTCTCTCACTGTGAGAGGTCCAGCCCCTCACACTCTCTCACTGTGAGAGGTCCAGCCCCTCACACTCTCACTGTGAGAGGTCCAGCCCCTCACACTCTCTCACTGTGAGAGGTCCAGCCCCTCACACTCTCACTGTGAGAGGTCCAGCCCCTCACACTCTCACTGTGAGAGGTCCAGCCACTCACACTCTCACAATCACCAGGTCGGTACACAGGCGGTCTCATAAACCCGTCTCACATACTGGTGAACACTTCTCACCAGTGAGCCACCGAGGACGGCCCACCTCTGCTCACAAACGAGGACGGCCCACCACTGCTCACAAACGAGGACGGCCCACCACTGCTCACAAACGAGGACGGCCCACCACTGCTCACAAACGAGGACGGCCCACCACTGCTCACAAACTCACGAACACGGACGCGCAACGGCCACTGGAATGGAGGGATAATGGGGAGGAAAAACAACATTATGGAAAAGCTCCATACGGGGGGCGCAGCGTGATGCCCATACGAAGCAATACTCATGTCTGCAAACATATCTTTACTACAACCTTGTCTATAAGCAAACAAAAAAGGATCAATAAAGATCACAACGGCCTCAGAACTTATTGCAGATCCTCAGGTTGTGATGGCTCGAACACTGGAGGAGGAGGAGGTTGTAGTGGTGGTCACAACAGGAGGAGGAGGTTGTAGTGGTGGTCACAACAGGAGGAGGAGGAGGAGGAGGTTGTAGTGGTGGCCACAACAGGAGGAGGAGGTTGTAGTGGTGGCCACAACAGGAGGAGGAGGTTGTAGTGGTGGTCACAACAGGAGGAGGAGGAGGAGGAGGAGGTTGTAGTGGTGGTCACAACAGGAGGAGGAGGAGGAGGAGGTTGTAGTGGTGGTCACAACAGGAGGAGGAGGAGGAGGTTGTAGTGGTGGTCACAACAGGAGGAGGAGGAGGAGGTTGTAGTGGTGGTCACAACAGGAGGAGGAGGAGGAGGAGGAGGTTGTAGTGGTGGCCACAACAGGAGGAGGAGGTTGTAGTGGTGGCCACAACAGGAGGAGGAGGTTGTAGTGGTGGTCACAACAGGAGGAGGAGGAGGAGGAGGAGGAGGAGGTTGTAGTGGTGGTCACAACAGGAGGAGGAGGAGGAGGTTGTAGTGGTGGTCACAACAGGAGGAGGAGGAGGAGGAGGAGGAGGTTGTAGTGGTGGCCACAACAGGAGGAGGAGGTTGTAGTGGTGGCCACAACAGGAGGAGGAGGTTGTAGTGGTGGTCACAACAGGAGGAGGAGGAGGAGGAGGAGGTTGTAGTGGTGGTCACAACAGGAGGAGGAGGAGGAGGTTGTAGTGGTGGTCACAACAGGAGGAGGAGGAGGAGGTTGTAGTGGTGGTCACAACAGGAGGAGGAGGAGGAGGAGGAGGTTGTAGTGGTGACCACAACAGGAGGAGGAGGTTGTAGTGGTGGCCACAACAGGAGGAGGAGGTTGTAGTGGTGGTCACAACAGGAGGAGGAGGAGGAGGAGGAGGTTGTAGTGGTGGTCACAACAGGAGGAGGAGGAGGAGGAGGAGGAGGTTGTAGTGGTGGTCACAACAGGAGGAGGAGGAGGAGGAGGAGGTTGTAGTGGTGGTCACAACAGGAGGAGGAGGAGGAGGTTGTAGTGGTGGTCACAACAGGAGGAGGAGGAGGAGGTTGTAGTGGTGGTCACAACAGGAGGAGGAGGAGGAGGAGGAGGTTGTAGTGGTGGCCACAACAGGAGGAGGAGGTTGTAGTGGTGGCCACAACAGGAGGAGGAGGTTGTAGTGGTGGTCACAACAGGAGGAGGAGGAGGAGGAGGTTGTAGTGGTGGTCACAACAGGAGGAGGAGGAGGAGGAGGAGGAGGTTGTAGTGGTGGTCACAACAGGAGGAGGAGGAGGAGGTTGTAGTGGTGGTCACAACAGGAGGAGGAGGAGGAGGAGGTTGTAGTGGTGGTCACAACAGGAGGAGGAGGTTGTAGTGGTGGCCACAACAGGAGGAGGAGGTTGTAGTGGTGGCCACAACAGGAGGAGGAGGTTGTAGTGGTGGCCACAACAGGAGGAGGAGGTTGTAGTGGTGGCCACAACAGGAGGAGGAGGAGGAGGAGGAGGAGGAGGTTGTAGTGGTGGCCACAACAGGAGGAGGAGGAGGAGGAGGAGGAGGAGGAGGAGGAGGTTGTAGTGGTGGTCACAACAGGAGGAGGAGGAGGAGGAGGAGGAGGAGGAGGAGGTTGTAGTGGTGGCCACAACAGGAGGAGGAGGAGGAGGAGGAGGAGGAGGAGGTTGTAGTGGTGGTCACAACAGGAGGAGGAGGAGGAGGAGGAGGAGGAGGTTGTAGTGGTGGTCACAACAGGAGGAGGAGGAGGAGGAGGAGGAGGTTGTAGTGGCACCATCTATCTTGGACACACACGCACGTCGCGTTGACCGCCGACCTGGTTTGACCTCTTGCCTCATGCAAGGGGATCGTTAAAGTTATCAAATGGAATCACATACGACCTCGTCTCCTTACCATCTCAGGTCAAGACTCATAATCTCAGGTCAAGACTCATAAAATACACTTTTGAGTTGTGGTGGCTTAAAGGACTTCCCCCATTGGCTAACTCACTCGAACCCATTTCTAATGGCTACCAAGCAATGCCCTGTGTGTGTGTGTGTGTGTGTGTGTGTGTGTGTGTGTGTGTGTGTGTGTGTGTGTGTGTGTATGTGTGTGTGTGTGTGTGTGTGTTCCCAGAGGACAATGCATCAGGTCAGGTCAGGTCAAGACCAAGACTTGCTAGGTGGGGGGGGGGGGGAAGATTGCCAGACTCACTCCAACCCTTGTGACCCGACCCCCCCCCCCCCCCAGCTAATAGACTTAGTCTTCTTCCCTGGGATGGTATACACACACACACACACACACACACACACATAACTCTGGTGAAATGATGATAATAATAACAACAATAATAATAATAATAATAATATTAATAATAATAATAATAATAATAATAATAACAAAACTAATGATGATGATGATGACAATAATAATGACAATAATAATAATAATAATAATGTAAGTAAATCGTTTTCAAAGACACACAGACAGTCGTCTATGCTTCGTGGTAGACAGACAAACAGACAGTCGTCTATGCTTCGTGGTAGACAGACAGACAAACAGACAGTCGTCTATGCTTCGTGGTAGACAGAGAGACACACAGTTGTCTATGCTTCGTGGTAGACAGACAGACACACAGTTGTCTATGCTTCGTGGTAGACAGACAGACACACAGTTGTCTATGCTTCGTGGTAGACAGACAGACACACAGTTGTCTATGCCTCGTGGTAGACAGACAGACACACAGTTGTCTATGTCTCGTGGTAGACAGACAGACACACAGTCGTCTATGCTTCGTGGTAGACAGAGAGACACACAGTTGTCTATGCTTCGTGGTAGACAGACAGACACACAGTTGTCTATGCTTCGTGGTAGACAGACAGACACACAGTTGTCTATGCCTCGTGGTAACAGACAGACACAGACAGACGTGTAACCCGCATAACGACAGACGACCGTCTACCCCTCTTTACGACAAGCAGTTGTCTACCCGTCTACTCGGCACAATGACGTACAGTCATCTACCCCAGCATAACGACAGACATCAACCTACCCCGTCAATACGACAGGGTATAACGGGCCCGCGTACAAGACGCGTATAAAACATACGCCGATGTGCGCTAACATCCCACGAGGTCAAGGGTCGTTAATGGTGTGATGACCGGGCCAGTATCTTTTGAGGTAGACACTTCAGGTGGTAAACAAGTAGTTTACTCACATCAGTACAGCTATTTCCGGGGAAATTGGCGTGGGCGAACGACAGCAAACAAGGTGAAACACTGAAGGCAATGCATACAACCCGCCGCCGTAAACACACCAGCAAACAACTTACGGGGAAGTGGATAGGAAGCAGCAATTGGTAAACACTGGAGTAAACAGCAGTCAACATACCAAGCAGTAAACATCTGCCAGCACCTCAGACGGTAAACAAAGATCACCTGAAGACCAATACACAATGTGGTGGGGATTATAGGCAAACAGGACGATCAAGACTCTGAGCAGTAAACAATCAGGACGATTAAGACGCTGAACAGTAAACAATCGGACGATTAAGACGCTGAACAGTAAACAATCGGACGATTAAGACGCTGAACAGTAAACAATCGGACGATTAAGACGCTGAACAGTAAACAATCGGACGATCAAGGTTATGGGACAGTAAACAATCAAGACGATCAAGACTCTGAACAGTTAACAATCAACGCTGAACAGTAAACAATCAGTAGTAAACAGTAAACAATCAGGACAATCAAGACTGAACAGCAAACAATCTGATTAATCAACACTCAGGACCGTAAACAATCAACTCTCAGGACTATAAACAATCAGAACAATGAACACTAAGGAGCGTAAACAATCAAGACGGTCAACAATCAGGACAGTAGACAATCAGGACAATAAGACTCAGGAACGTAAACAATCATGACAAACAATACAGTAAACAACCAGGGCAATAAGACTCAGGAACGTAAACAATCATGACAAGCAACACAGTAAACAACCAGGGCAATAAGACTCAGGAACGTAAACAATTAGGACAATAAGACTCAGGAACGTAAACAATCAACACTTAGGCCAACAGACAATCAGGAAATCAACAGCGGCAAACAGTAGGGACGACAGACATTAAAGACCATAAACAATACCATACACACTCTGGACCATATAAACAAAACCATACACACTCTGGACCATATAAACAATACCATACACACTCTGGACATATAAACAATACCATACACACTCTGACCATATAAACAATACCATACACACTCTGACCATATAAACAATACCATACACACTCTGGACATATAAACAATACCATACACACTCTGACCATATAAACAATACCATACACACTCTGGACCATATAAACAATACCATACACACTCTGGACCATATAAACAATACCATACACACTCTGGACCATATAAACAATACCATACACACTCTGGACCATATAAACAATACCATACACACTCTGGACATATAAACATTACCATACACACTCTGGACCATATAAACAATACCATATACACTCTGGACCATATAAACAATACCATACACACTCTGAACCATATAAACAATACCATACACACTCTGGACCATACAAACAATACCGTACACACTCTGGACCATATAAACAATACCATACACACTCTGGACATATAAACAATACCATACACACTCTGGACATATAAACAATACCATACACACTCTGGACCATATAAACAATACCATACACACTCTGGACCATATAAACAATACCATACACACTCTGGACCATATAAACAATACCATACACACTCTGGACCATATAAACAATACCATACACACTCTGGACATATAAACAATACCATACACACTCTGGACCATATAAACAATACCATACACACTCTGGACATATAAACAATACCATACACACTCTGGACCATATAAACAATACCATACACACTCTGGACCATATAAACAATACCATACACACTCTGGACCATATAAACAATACCATACACACTCTGGACCATATAAACAATACCATACACACTCTGGACCATATAAACAATACCATACACACTCTGGACCATATAAACAATACCATACACACTCTGGACATATAAACAATACCATACACACTCTGGACCATATAAACAATACCATACACACTCTGGACTATATAAACAATACCATACACACTCTGGACCATATAAACAATACCATACACACTCTGGACTATATAAACAATACCATACACACACTGGACCATATAAACAACACCATACACACTCTGGACCATAAAAATTGAAGACCATACACACTCCGGACTATAAACAATACCATACACACCCAGGATCATAAAAATTCAAGGCCATGAGAGCACTGGGTAAATTCTAAGGTGTCACATTTATCATTTATAATGATAATAATAATAATGATAAACTGGGATATAAACTTTAGTAGTTTGTCTTATTTACGTGGTCCGTGTCCTTGAGGCAAGATGGAGGACCACCAGTGGCTCTACGGGGGTACCGGTCTCGAGAGAAGGTGGGTGTACCACCAGTGGCTCTACGGGGGTACCGGTCTCGAGAGAAGGTGGGTGTACCACCAGTGGCTCTACGGGGGTACCAGCCTCGAGAGAAGGTGGGTGTACCACCAGTGGCTCTACGGGGGTACCAGCCTCGAGAGAAGGTGGGTGTACCACCAGTGGCTCTACGGGGGTACCGGTCTCGAGAGAAGGTGGGTGTACCACCAGTGGCTCTACGGGGGTACCAGCCTCGAGAGAAGGTGGGTGTACCACCAGTGGCTCTACGGGGGCACCGGCCCCGAGAGAAGGTGGGTATACTAGGGTTTGTGATCTCGAGACAACATAGGTGTACCTAGAAAGTCACTACGGGGTTTATGGCCTCGAGACATGATGGGTGTACCATGGGTGAGTCTATGGGGTTTGTGGCCTCGAGACAAGGTGGGTGTACCATGGGTGGGTCTACCGGGTTTGTGGCCTCGAGACAAGGTGGGTGTACCATGGGTGGGTCTACGGGGTTTGTGGCCTCGAGACAAGGCGGGTGTACCATGGGTGGGTCTACGGGGTTTGTGGCCTCGAGACATGATGGGTGTACCATGGGTGGGTCTACGGGGTTTGTGGCCTCGAGACATGATGGGTGTACCATGGGTGGGTGTACGGGGTTTGTGGCCTCGAGACATGATGGGTGTACCATGGGTGAGTCTACGGGGTTTGTGGCCTCGAGACATGATGGGTGTACCATGGGTGGGTCTACGGGGTTTGTGGCCTCGAGACATGATGGGTGTACCATGGGTGGGTGTACGGGGTTTGTGGCCTCGAGACATGTGGGTGTACCATGGGTGGGTCTGTGGGGTTTGTGGCCTCGAGACATGATGGGTGTACCATGGGTGCGTCTACGGGGTTTGTGGCCTCGAGACATGATGGGTGTACCATGGGTGAGTCTACGGGGTTTGTGGCCTCGAGACATGATGGGTGTACCATGGGTGGGTGTACGGGGTTTGTGGCCTCGAGACAAGGTGGGTGTACCATGGGTGGGTCTGTGGGGTTTGTGGCCTCGAGACATGATGGGTGTACCATGGGTGAGTCTACAGGGGTTTGTGGCCTCGAGACATGATGGGTGTACCATGGGTGAGTCTACGGGGTTTGTGGCCTCGAGACATGATGGGTGTACCATGGGTGGGTGTACGGGGTTTGTGGCCTCGAGACATGAGGGTGTACCATGGTGGGTCTACAGGGTTTGTGGCCTCGATACATGATGGGTGTACCATGGGTGAGTCTACGGGGTTTGTGGCCTCGAGACATGATGGGTGTACCATGGGTGGGTGTACGGGGTTTGTGGCCTCGAGACAAGGTGGGTGTACCATGGGTGGGTCTGTGGGGTTTGTGGCCTCGAGACATGATGGGTGTACCATGGGTGAGTCTACAGGGTTTGTGGCCTCGATACATGATGGGTGTACCATGGGTGAGTCTACGGGGTTTGTGGCCTCGAGACATGATGGGTGTACCATGGGTGGGTGTACGGGGTTTGTGGCCTCGAGACAAGGTGGGTGTACCATGGGTGGGTCTGTGGGGTTTGTGGCCTCGAGACATGATGGGTGTACCATGGGTGAGTCTACAGGGTTTGTGGCCTCGAGACAAGGTGGGTGTACCATAGGTGGGTCTGTGGGGTTTGTGGCCTCGAGACATGATGGGTGTACAGCCTCATTGAATCTTCACCCCCACAAGCTGGGCTGGGCCCACTTGGATGGGGGTCGTTGATCGACCAAGCTGTTGGAAGCCTCAGCCAGACTCAGGCGCCACACACACAACCTGGCTAGTACGTACACGTTGTACGTGTACAGTACACTACGGAGCTTCTCTACCGTGCATCCCAGGCTGTTCGTGATGGCACACGGCATTGTGGTGGTCAAGTGTCTTGGTCCCAGGTGTTTAGTGTTCCTCCTCTTCGTGCATGAAGCCACTTTGGATTTAAGTGACTTTAGATTTAAGTGACTTTGGATTTAAGTGACTGGATTTAAGTGGTAGTGGTCCAGAGTGTTCCAGGGTGTCGTTCAAGTGGGATGTTATCTTCGAACTCACGTCGGGAAAACATAATGTCCAGGATTTGCCAGGTATTTGTGACCACACACACCTCTCCCCAGTCTACGTTCCAGGCAGTACAAACCCCAGTGTTTGTGAGCTGTGTCCAGGAACTTCAAGTTATTTTACGACACTGATATGGGCTGTGGAAGATGTCGGGGCACTAACCCACGATCCCGCCCTCATTGTAGGGTGATACAGAAGTGTGGCTCACCTCTGTGTCACAGTCGGAGACAAGAGCGAGAAACAGCAGCGGTGCAAGTACATTCCCTTGTGGGATTTCGATTTCTTTTTTTACCATAGAGACGCGTGTTGTGATCTCATGTTGTGACACAGAGACGCGTGTTGTGATCACATGTTGTGACATAGAGACGCGTGTTGTGATCACATGTTGTGACACAGAGACGCGTGTTGTGATCACATGTTGTGACACAGAGACGCGTGTTGTGATCACATGTTGTGACACAGAGACGCGTGTTGTGATCACATGTTGTGACACAGAGACGCGTGTTGTGATCACACGTTGTGACATAGAGACGCGCGTTGTGATCACATGTTGTGACACAGAGACGCGTGTTGTGATCACATGGTTGTGATCTGTTATGAATTCACATATCTCCCAATTCTATTTTTCCCCCCCAGTTATTCCCACCTTTCTATGTCCTGCAATACCATGGCCACGTGTGTCAAATGCTTCTGCAATAATGCACTCAGCTGGCCTAAGACCCTGGGACTCTTTGCAAGATGGAAATGACGTGTGATGTTAATAAACATCGGTCGATGGTATATTTCTTTGGGACTCGCTTCGCTTCCCTCTTTGTAGAGTGAGTGGGGCGATGTAGGTCAGGTCCAGACTCTGGAGTGACGCCCCAAGCTAGACCGCTTCGCCAGGAGTTACTGGAGTCCGTGTGTGTGTGTGTGTGTGTGGTGTGTGTGTGTGTGTGTGTGTGGGAGAGCGCGCGTGTGGGGGTGTGGGTACGTATACTTTCAATGGCCCTCTCGAAGTCTTCCGTGTTGTGAAGACGATATTTGCCGTGTGCACTTGAAGGAATCACTGTTTTACGAAGAAGTCTGTTGGGTCGTATATACTCTTTTCTTTAATGTCTTTCCTTCGATGAATAACGATCCAGAACTGGTTCTTTGAAGAACCTCACTGATCTTTTGGTAGTCGTCTGTCAATATATCGTCTGTTGCCAGTGGGTCAATGGAGTCTGTCTGCGATCTTGGATTCGCGTTTTCCACGAATCAAAGTATTTTGCATTATTTCTGATTTCATTTATAGTATTTTGCATTATTTCTGAATTATTTATGTTTTTTTTTCGCCTCTTTTTCTGTGTCTAATAATTCACTTCACAGCTTTCCTTTCCTTCGCTGGGTAAGTTGTGGTTCATTTAGAAGATGAGCCGTTCTTTTTCTCCACCTGTAAAGTGCTCATTCTTCCTCATTCTAACCTCGACCTATTGGTCCATTCTCGTAGCTGGTGTGTGTGTGTGTGTGTGTGTGTGTGTGTGTGTGTGTGTGTGTGTGTGTGTGTGTGTGTGTGTGTGTGTGTGTGTGTGTGTGTGTGTGTGTGTGTGTGTGTGTGTGTGTGTCTGGATTTCCATGGGGGGCGGGGGTCATGTCAACTGCATGTCCCTCCTCCTCCTCCTCCTCTGTTCTGGCACTTGAGAGGTGTTCCATTGTGTGGCAGACATCTCAGTGATCACATCCTCCCAGGTTTTCTTTTTTCATTCACTGTTAAAACTAAAGTTTATGAAAACATCTCCACTGTCTCGTGTGTTCTGACTAAGTGGTTCACCATACCAGGTGTGCTGTTCCTTCCAATCAGGCAGTGGCCAGAGTCTACGATGGTTGAGGTAGCAGTATGGCTGAGCCCACATGATCTGGGAGCAGTAGGTCTACAATGTTATATCTTCTGGTTGTGTTGTGATTTCTCGGTTTAGGGAGAACTTCTCACAGTGTCTGAATATCTCCTTTTACTTCTTGCTGCTGTTCGACCCAGCTGATATCATTGCCAGTGTCTTCCGCTCCGATGGTATGTATGGTAGGGCTGACCTTCTCCCTATACGACCTGACCTGACCTGGGCTGGGCCCAGCATGAGAAGATCATTCTATGTTTTCTCATCTGTGCCGTAAACTCACGAGGTTTGGCATCATATGGAATGTATAGATCAATGCAATGACCGGGTTCGAGGGGGGTTGTTTTCAAAATCTTTTGGACAACGAGGGCTTCAACCACGACATTATTTGAGGACAACCACGACATTATTTGAGGACAACCACGGCATCAATTAAGGACAACCACGACATTAATTTGAGGAGTCTAGTTCTTATGAGTCGACCATATACACTGTAACAACTCCTCCTCCTCCTCCACTTGATCGACTCCTGTCGCATCTGTCCAGGTTGTAAATAGGGATCCACACTTCACTCTTCATGTGGTCTTCTGTGTGTGTGTGTGTGTGTGTGTGTGTGTGTGTGTGTGTGTGTGTGTGTGTGTGTGTGTGTGTGTCCCAAATCCTGCACAAGACAGTCCAGCAAGCCACCACCTGTCGCCTGGGATGTCATACATCCCACGTGAGAGAGTCGTGTGGGTGTACACCTGGGGGTGTGACCTCTCTGGGGGTAGGTTGTGACCCCCAGAGGCAAGAGAGGGGGGGGGAGGAGAGGAGGCCCCCCCCCCCCTGGCCCAGCCTCACAAGACCAGGATGAAGTAGATTAACACAACCACATCTGATCCACTACATCATACACTGTATCCCATCAGGTTAATACACGCTGGCGAATAGGTACAAAGTCGAATAGGTACAAAGAAGAGGTACAAAGTCGAATAGGTACAAAGAAGAGGTACAAAGAATAGGTACAAAGAAGAGGTACAAAGTCGAATAGGTACAAAGAAGAGGTACAAAGAATAGGTACAAAGAAGAGGTACAAAGAATAGGTACAAAGAAGAGGTACAAAGTCGAATAGGTACAAAGAAAACATTGATGACTGCTATCAATATTATGACCAGCGATGAAAAGGGGGGGGGTTCAATGCAAGGTCGAGTATACTTACAATCTGGATATATCACAGGAGATATATCCGAGGGTATAACTCTGTGTTGTATGTTATCTCTCCAGGTAGAGTGTAGGTGGGGGGGTATATGATGGGTATGTTGCTACACATAACGGGGGCAAGAGGAGGACAAGACACAGTGCCACGAAACGTATAGCAAGCGTTGCCAAGTGGCACGGTGTATACTCCACCGTCCCTCGCAAGGTACACTCAGGGTACATCCGTACGGTACACCTAGGGTTCCCCATGCACGGTACACTTAGGGTACACACACACACACACACACACACACACACACACACACACACACACACACACACACGTACACATGACACCTCACCACTTGCTCAGGTACGTACATAACACCTCACCACTTGCTCATGTACGTACATGACATCTCACCACTTGCTCATGTACACATGACATCTCACCACTTGCTCATGTACACATGACACCTCACCACTTGCTCATGTACGTACATGACACCTCACCACTTGCTCATGTACGTACATGACACCTCACCACTTGCTCATGTACACATGACACCTCACCACTTGCTCATGTACGTACATGACACCTCACCACTTGCTCATGTACGTACATGACACCTCACCACTTGCTCATGTACACATGACACCTCACCACTTGCTCATGTACACATGACACCTCACCACTTGCTCATGTACGTACATGACACCTCACCACTTGCTCATGTACGTACATGACACCTCACCACTTGCTCATGTACACATGACACCTCACCACTTGCTCATGTACGTACATGACACCTCACCACTTGCTCATGTACGTACATGACACCTCACCACATTGGTCATCCCTCATGCAAACGTAATCCATCCAGGTAAGGTAATCCCTGAAGCTGAAGTAATCCCTCTTAATCAAGAGGTAATTTCTCATACTGAAGGTAATCCATCAAACTCAGGTTAATCCCTCAGGAGGTGAAATCCTTCAAAGTAATCCATGAAACTCAGGTAATCCCTCGAGTTAAAGTAATCCCTCAAGCCAAACACAACATTCGTGGTTGACTACATGCCGACCCACCCATCAGCCCCCCCCCCCCCTCACCCTTCGTCTTTTAAATGGGTGATGGTGATGGTGGTAGAAATGGGGGAGGAAGGGGGGGGGGAGAGGAGGAAGAGGGGGTCTCTAGATGTGGGAACACGAGATAGTAACACACTCACACACACACACAGACACACACACACACACACACACACACACACACACACACAGACACAATAAATAAATCGCACATCAAATGTAATCCACTTAAATTCCTTTCGTCAATGTAACTTCCTGTATGGTTTCTGCACTGACGGATTCTTTTAGCCAGCGTCACGCCACCTGGCCAGTCCCCCGGTGTGTGTGACGTGGTGGGTGACGCGTTACGGCGTCACACGCTCCACAGACACAAAACTCTTTACAGAATAAGAAAAAAAATTATATATGAATCAAATCTTTTTATGGCGAATAAGAAGATTAGATAGATAGATAAGTAGATAGATAGATGGATAGATAGGTAGAGAGAGAGAGAGAGAGAGAGAGAGAGAGAGAGAGAGAGAGAGAGAGAGAGAGAGAGAGAGAGATATTACCCCCCCCATCCCACATTGTCAGTGTACACACCAGCAATTACGTTAATTACTCAGACGCAAACAAGGGAATCAAATTGCCATTTTCTTTACAAAAAAGAAAAAAAAAACTAAAAATCATAAAACAAAATTCGTTTTCTTGTCATAAAAAAAAATTAAGAATCAATAGAAATAAAAATAAATATAATCCGAAAATAACTAAATGTGGAAATGTGTGGAGAGAAATTACATTTCCATTGTCCTAACTGATGACAGAGATAAGACGGGTTCGTTATCTGTAGGATATCAGCACATGATAACCACATGGTCATGAAACACACACACAAGATAACACATATATACATCACATATGGGACGTACTACATATTGATATCTGATGTAAACAATTTACCACAACGTACATATGATATCTAAGGTAAACAATATACCACAACGTATATATATATATATATATATATATATATATATATATATATATATGATGTAAACAATTTACCACATCGTAAACATATCTGATGTAAACAATTTACCACCACGCCCCGGGACTCGAACCCTGGACCATCAGTGTGGCGGTCAGCCCTTGGAGTCGGGGTTCGACCCTCAGGATTACATGGTGGCTATGGTACATATGTACGGTCCATGGGCACCGCCTGACATACCACCGGATTGGAGCGCATCCCGCGGGGAGATAAGATAACCTACAGGTCACTGAGTCACACAAGGAACCGTCGTGCTGGAGGGTCGTACAGTCGTGCTGGAGGGTCGTACCGTCGTGCTCAAGGGTCGTATCGTCGTATTCAATAGTCGTACCGTCGTGCTCAAGGGCCGTACCGTCGTGCTCAATGGCCGTACCGTCATGCTTAATGGCCGTACCGTCGTGCTGAAGGGTCGTACCGTCGTGCTGAAGCAGTGCAGACCAAACGTGCCACTGTGGTATCGCCGCGGTTTGATAAGTGCCAGCCAGCCAGACCCCCGGGCTGCTGCCACCCCACACCCCCCCCTCTCGCCCACCCCTTCCCCGTCAATTACCGTCAAAGTGGGCCGTCAAGATGACTTTACCTCCGTCAAGTGGCTGTCAACACGATACATTTCTTCCGGACGGGGTCTGTGACCAGGATGTGTGGAGGTGGGGGGGTTGCTATCAGGCCCCCGCGGCACAGCTGAGGCACAGACACACCGCCACGTCCCCCACAGGACGCCCCCCCCCCCTCGCACCAGACAGACACAGACAGACAGACACGCCCGCCAACACAGAGACAGGAGCAAGCTTCACAGACAACCTCACCTGCTCCCAGGAAGTCTGTACGTACAGTGCCACGTGAATATGTGACCCTGATATATTATAAGGTCAGGGCTGATATATGAACCTCACACACACACACATATATATATATATATATATATATATATATATATATATATATATATATATATATATATATTCCTATTAGTCCTCGGGGAAAGTGAAACACGATAAGTTCCCAAGTGCACTTTCGTGTAATAATCACATCATCAGGGTAGACATAAGAGTGAAATATAAGTCAGTTGATATACATCGAAGAGACGAAGGTAAGGACGCCATTTGGTAAACATGCGATTGTTCAAGACATATGTATATATATATATATATATATATATATATATATATAT
The DNA here is from genome assembly GCF_036320965.1 of Panulirus ornatus. NCBI lineage: Eukaryota > Metazoa > Arthropoda > Malacostraca > Decapoda > Palinuridae > Panulirus > Panulirus ornatus. Next base: position 18,895,057 of record NC_092290.1, on the reverse strand, counting down.
ATATATATATATATATATATATATATATATATATATACCTACACATATGTGTACACCTGCAGACCCGTACACATCTGTATAACAACTACACACACCTGTACATATACAAACATGGATAAGAATAAAAAAAAGACAGATAAGACACGAGCGATAACAGATATACACGAGAGAGAGAGAGAGAGAGAGAGAGAGAGAGAGAGAGAGAGAGAGAGAGAGAGAGAGAGAGAGAGAGAGAGGATGTATGGCTGGCCACGCCTCCTTGGCCTGGGTTATCAGGGCCAAACCCAACACTACCAAACCTCCCTCCCTCCCTCCAACTCTCACACACTCACATACACACTCGCTCACACATACTCACTCACTCACTCACACATACTCACTCACACGTACTCATTCACACATACTCACTCACACATACTCACTCACACATATTCACACACACACACTCACTCGCACATACTCACTCACATACTCACACACACACACACACACTCACACACACACACACTCACCAGGAAGTGTGTGACGTCATGCACAGTCACCAGGAAGCGCTTGTGACGTCAAGTGGGAGTGCGTGACGGGGGGGGGGGTAGGATGGGCCCCCCCCCAATCCCTCTACAGCAGGGAGGCGGGAGGCTGTCGCCCCCTACAATAATACAACTATACAACATACAGTACCAGTGGCACTGCCCTGCAATAATACATCATACAATAGCAGTTGTATTCACTGGCAACCAAGGCCGCCATCCAATACAGCCAAGTCACGGAAGAAAACGAGAACGTGAATTATAATAATCTATATATATTTAGAAAACGACACAAGGTTATACCGTTTCATACGTATCTTATTATGTTTTGTCTAAGATCACCAAGGATGGTGGAGCTATGGTGCTACCATGATACATGGCACTGTAACCCTGAGGTATGGTGCTACCATGATACATGGCACTGTAACCCTGAGGAGGTATGGTGCTACCATGATACATGGCACTGTAACCCTGAGGAAGTATGGCATTACCATGATACATGGCACTGTAACCCTGAGGTATGGGGCTACCATGATACATGGCACTGTAACCCTGAGGAGGTATGGCATTACCATGATACATGGCACTGTAACCCTGAGGAGGTATGGCATTACCATGATACACGGCACTGTAACCCTGAGGAGGTATGGCATTACCATGATACACGGCACTGTAACCCTGAGGAAGTATGGCATTACCATGATACATGGCACTGTAACCCTGAGGAGGTATGGCATTACCATGATACACGGCACTGTAACCCTGAGGAGGTATGGCATTACCATGATACACGGCACTGTAACCCTGAGGTATGGGGCTACCATGATACATGGCACTGTAACCCTGCGGTATAGCGCTACCATGATACATGACACTGTAACCCTGAGGAAGTATGGCATTACCATGATACATGGCACTGTAACCCTGAGGAAGTATGGGGCTACCATGATACATGGCACTGTAACCCTGCGGTATAGCGCTACCATGATACATGACACTGTAACCCTGAGGTATAGCGCTACCATGATACATGGCACTGTAACCCTGAGGAAGTATGGGGCTACCATGATACATGGCACTGTAACCCTGAGGAAGTATGGGGCTACCATGATACATGGCACTGTAACCCTGCGGTATAGCGCTACCATGATACATGGCACTGTAACCCTGAGGTATAGCGCTACCATGATACATGGCAATGTAACCCTGAGGAAGTATGGGGCTACCATGATACATGGCACTGTAACCCTGCGGTATAGCGCTACCATGATACATGACACTGTAACCCTGAGGTATAGCGCTACCATGATACATGGCACGGTAACCCTGCGGTATAGCGCTACCATGATACATGACACTGTAACCCTGAGGAAGTATGGTGCTACCATGATACATGAGAAAGCACCAGTATAGAAGCGCGCACACACACACACACACACACACACACACACACACACACACACACACACACATATTTATATATACAAATCTCTGTCTGTCTTGGACAATCGCATGTTTATCAAATGGCGTCCTTGCTACGTCTCTTTGTTGTATATCAACTGACAGTTATATTTCTCTCTTGTGTCTCCCCTGATGATGTGATTATTACATGAAAGTGCACTTGGGAACTTATCGTGTTTCATTTTCCCCGTAGACTCATTGGAATATATATATATATATATATATATATATATATATATATATATATATATATATATATATATATATATATATACCCAGAAACACAACACCATTCAACAAATCATTTTATGCTGAAATTTCACCTAAAATCCTGTTACATCGCAAAAACAGCGACAAATAACAACACATACATCCACACACAACACAGCAACAAGTGACACAGCCCAACACACAACACGACACGACACGACACGTAACACATCACACCAAATATTTCACCCAGCGTTATCATGTTACTGGTAACAGTGCAACGTAACATATGGGTCCCACTACCATCCAGTATACACCAGACGGGGTCACTACTACCATCCAGTATACACCAGACGGGGTCACTACTACCATCCAGTATACACCAGACGGGGTCACTACTACCATCCAGTATACACCAGACGGGGTCACTACTACCATCCAGTATACACCAGACGGGGTCACTACTACCATCCAGTATACACCAGACGGGGTCACTACTACCATCCAGTATACACCAGACGGGGTCACTACTACCATCCAGTATACACCAGACGGGGTCACTACTACCATCCCGTACACACCAGACGGGGTCACTACTACCATCCAGTATACACCAGACGGGGTCACTACTACCATCCAGTATACACCAGACGGGGTCACTACTACCATCCAGTATACACCAGACGGGGTCACTACTACCATCCAGTATACACCAGACGGGGTCACTACTACCATCCAGTATACACCAGACGGGGTCACTACTACCATCCCGTACACACCAGACGGGGTCACTACTACCATCCAGTACACACCAGACGGGGTCACTACTACCATCCAGTACACACCAGACGGGGTCACTACTACCATCCAGTACACACCAGACGGGGTCACTACTACCATACAGTACACACCAGACGGGGTCACTACTACCATCCAGTACACACCAGACGGGGTCACTACTACCATCCAGTACACACCAGACGGGGTCACTACTACCATCCAGTACACACCAGACGGGGTCACTACTACCATCCAGTACACACCAGACGGGGTCACTACTACCATACAGTACACACCAGACTGGGGTCACTACTACCATCCAGTACACACCAGACGGGGTCACTACTACCATCCAGTACACACCAGACGGGGTCACTACTACCATCCAGTACACACCAGACGGGGTCACTACTACCATCCAGTACACACCAGACGGGGTCACTACTACCATACAGTACACACCAGACTGGGGTCACTACTACCATCCAGTACACACCAGACGGGGTCACTACTACCATCCAGTACACACCAGACGGGGTCACTACTACCATACAGTACACACCAGGCGGGGGTCACTACTACCATCCAGTACAGTGATAATCACTGTCTAATACACCAGAGACCTTCTGAAACGCGATCTTTCCACCTGTCTACTGACCTGATCCACCTACAGCTAACTCCACAGCTGACGAAGCCACTCCACCAAGCGTCTTATGTCTCTATCATCCAACTGTGGACCATCCCTCAAGCAATCCTCCATCACTCCCTAGTGAATACTGTCCATCTCTTATACTGTCCTCGCGCTGGCCTTTTCCGGGCACTTCCCCAGACCCCAGTAGACGAGGGGCAGTGCCCAGATGACACGCCTCCTCGGGGGTCTTAAGGGAGTGTACGTACGTCTGAGCAAGGACCAGCAGTTCTTGCTATCTTATTTCGTCTGTGTCTAAATGCCTAGATGCTTCCTTCTAGCAAGCATGCCTTGGTGCGGCCACATCCCTATGAAAAGAGACTGTTCGAACCCCTCCTCTCCCACCTACACCTCCCCATTACTCTCACTTCTATTAACTCCAGACTCTTTGAAACTCTCCTTAACTCTCACTTCTATTAACTCCAGACTCTTTGAAACTCTCCTTAACTCTCACTTCTATTAACTCCAGACTCTTTGAAACTCTCCTTAATTCTCACTTCTATTAACTCCTGACTCTTGGAAACTCTCCTTAACTCTCACTTCTATTAACTCCTGACTCTTTGAAACTCTCCTTAACTCTCACTTCTATTAACTCCTGACTCTTGGAAACTCTCCTTCACACTCACTTTCTCAGACATTTAGAATCTCACTAACTTCTCTCTCATCACCAGCATGGGTCTGCAGTGGTCAGTGTACTAAGTTCCCTAACGACCAGTTTACGCTCTGGTTGTTCGACTGCAGTGGTCGATGGTTGGTGAAGCGACTTCCTCCCTCCCTTCCTCCCACCTTCCCTTTTCTGTCAACACTGGTGTTCGTCAGGAGGCTACCTCATCACCTACTCAGATTTCCTTTTTTTCCTCTTTTCATCAATAATCTCAAGTCTTAACCCTATCTATCATTTTAGCGATGCTTCCACCTGACACACACACACACACACACACACACACACACAGGTGTATAGCATCTGTGTATGGCCAAGCGGTGTAACCCGGTTAATATAATGAATGCTGTCCAAATGTACAACCTCCTTGTACATCTGACACGTTCGAATCCCTCTCTTCTGTAAACAACCCCAACTCAACAACCCTCCCCCCCCCCCACATCATCATGCTAGGCCATACTAAACCAAGTCCTTCACTCTGCCACTGGGAAAGACTTATACATCCCGTTTTCTTTATAATCGTCTCTCTGTCTCTCACCACCAGGCAGTGTTTTCGCCCCCCAGTGTGAGGTGGCGTGTTCGCCCAGATCTGGGATGGTCCCAAGCCTCCATCTCTCTCGATTAACCAGAGTGGAATAATAATAAAAAAAGGCCATCCCATCTCACATCAGTTCTCCTGGCACCACCTGTCTCTCTCTCTCTCTCTCTCTCTCTCTCTCTCTCTCTCTCTCTCTCTCTCTCTCTCTCTCTCTCTCTCCACACACTCACTTCAACCCGACATGGCTTCGATTGGCACACCGTGCATGTCGGCCACTATTGCAAAACACCGAGAGAGAGAGAGAGAGAGAGAGAGAGAGAGAGAGAGAGAGAGAGAGAGAGAGAGAGAGAGAGAGAGAGAGAGAGAGAGAGAGACGGGCACCAAGATAGCAGGAATACACAGAAGTCAGCAGTAGGAAGCAGAGGTCAGACGACCACCGCACAGCCAGGCCAATAGCCAGCCAGCGACGACATGAAGAACCAGCAGCAGGGAAGGGGGGGAAGGGGGAGAGGGGAGGGGGAAGGGGAAGGGGAGGGGAAGGGGAAGGGGAAGGGGAAGGGGAGGGGAAGGGGGAAGGTCATCGTGAATGGGCCCAAGTCTTGATGACACAGCGTTGCCAACCAACGCCACCCTCACCCACAGTTCACCACCAGTTCCCTTGTAACGCTGCCACAACCACCCCTGTCTTACCTACCCACCTACATATGTATACTTACCCACCTACATATGTATATGTAGGTGGGTAAATATCTACTTACCCACCTACATATCTACTTACCCACCTACATATGTATATTTACCCACCTACATATGCATATTTATCCATCTGCAAATCTACTTACCCACCTACATATCTACTTACCCACCTACATATACATACTTATCCACCTACATATGTATACTTACTCACCTACATATTTACTTACCCACCTACATATCTACTCAACCACCTAAACTACATACCCATCTAGTTATCTACTCACCCACGTACTTCCTTCTTACGTAATAAACCTCTCTACTTACGCCCCCACCCAATTAACTACCCACTCTCTCCTCATCTACATACATACTCACCCACATATCAACTACTACACCTATCTACCTACGTATCTACTTCCTGGTCTAGCTATTTGTGGGTCTATCTACTTACCAGCTAACCTAACTACCACGTACGTAGGGAGGGGTACGAACAGCAGGGGTGGCTGGTCCCTTCAACACTCTGTCATACACGAATTCCTAACTCACCTGGACCCACCCCCAGAGTACAGTACCCACCACTGTATGCCCAGTGGACCCACACCCAGAGTACAGTACCCACCATTGTACGCCCACTGGACCCACCCCCAGAGTACAGTACCCACCACTGTACGCCCACTGGACCCACCCCCAGAGTACAGTACCCACCATTGTATGCCCACTGGACCCACCCCTAGAGTACAGTACCCACCATTGTATGCCCACTGGACCCACCCCCAAAGTACAGTACCCACCATTGTACGCCCACTGGACCCACCCCCAGAGTACAGTACCTACCACTGTACATCCACTGGACCCACACCCAGAGTACAGTACCCACCACTGTACATCCACTGGACCCACACCCAGAGTACAGTACCCACCACTGTACATCCACTGGACCCACCCCAGAGTACAGTACCCACCACTGTACATCCACTGGACCCACCCCCAGAGTACGAAGACCACCTCTCCGATGCCCCCCCATATCCCCCCCCCCCCCGAACCTGATTCACTGTTGGTCCAAAGATGATCTGGACGGCACTCACACTGCACGTACACCCGCTACTCACACTGCACGTACACCCGCTACTCACACTGCACGTGCACCCACTACTCACACTGTACGTACACCCGCTACTCACACTGCACGTACACCCACAACTCACACTGCACGTGAACCCGCTACTCAAACTGCACGTACACCCGCTACTCACACTGCACGTCCACCCACAACTCACACTGCACGTGAACCCGCTACTCACACTGCACGTCCACCCGCTACTCACACTGCACGTCCACCCACAACTCACACTGCACGTGAACCCGCTACTCAAACTGCACGTACACCCGCTACTCACACTGCACGTACACCCGCTACTCACACTGCACGTGCACCCACTTCTCACACTGCACGTACACCCGCTACTCAAACTGCACGTACACCCGCTACTCACACTGTACGTACACCCGCTACTCACACTGCACGTACACCCGCTACTCACACTGCACGTGCACCCACTACTCAAACTGCACGTGCAACCGCTACTCACACTGCACGTGCACCCACTACTCAAACTGCACGTACACCCGCTACTCACACTGCACGTGCAACCGCTACTCACACTGCACGTGCAACCGCTACTCACACTGCACGTGCACCCACTACTCAAACTGCACGTGCACCCACTACTCAAACTGCACGTGCACCCGCTACTCACACTGCACGTGAACCCGTTACTCAATAGTCAACACAGCTGTTCCTGGGTCTCTGGCGACTCTACGATGACACCCGCCCCTACACCAGTCACTCTACACCCTCTGTGTCCTCACCAGTCACTCTACACCCTCTGTGTCCTCACCAGTCACTCTACACCTCCTGTGTCCTCACCAGTCACTCTACACCCTCTGTGTCCTCACCAGTCACTCTACACCCTCTGTGTCCTCACCAGTCACTCTACACCCTCTGTGTCCTCAACCGTCACTCTACACCCTCTGTATCCTCACCAGTCACTCTACACCTCCTGTGTCCTCACCAGTCACTCTACACCTCCTGTGTCCTCACCAGTCATTCTACACCTCCTGTGTCCTCACCAGTCACTCTACACCCTCTGTATCCTCAACAGTCACCCTACACCCTCTGTATCCTCAACAGTCACTCTACACCTCCTGTGTCCTCACCAGTCACTCTACACCCTCTGTATCCTCAACAGTCACTCTACACCTCCTGTGTCCTCACCAGTCACTCTACACCCTTTGTGTCCTCAACAGTCACTCTACACCTCCTGTGTCCTCAACAGTCACTCTACACCTCCTGTGTCCTCACCAGTCACTCTACACCCTCTGTATCCTCAACAGTCACTCTACACCTCCTGTGTCCTCAACAGTCACTCTACACCTCCTGTGTCCTCACCAGTCACTCTACACCCTCTGTGTCCCCACCAGTCACTCTACACCCTCTGTATCCTCAACAGTCACTCTACACCTCCTGTGTCCTCACCAGTCACTCTACACCTCCTGTGTCCTCACCAGTCACTCTACACCTCCTGTGTCCTCATCAGTCACTCTACACCTCCTGTGTCCTCAACAGTCACTCTACACCTCCTGTGTCCTCACCAGTCACTCTACACCTCCTGTGTCCTCATCAGTCATTCTACACCCTCTGTGTCCCTCACCAGCCACTCTACACCTCCTGTGTCCTCACCAGCCACTCTACACCTCCTGTGTCCTCACCAGTCACTCTACACCTCCTGTGTCCTCACCAGCCACTCTACACCTCCTGTGTCCTCACCAGTCACTCTACACCTCCTGTGTTCTCATCAGTCACTCTACACCTCCTGTGTCCTCACCACTCACTCTACACCCTCTCCAGTCAGGGTCCTACCCGGACTGGCCCGGACACCCGCACCATCTACACCCCATTACCGGACACCCGCACCATCTACACCCCATTACTCACCCCTAATATTCTACCCATCATCCCCCATGACTCACAAACTCATCACTCACTCAACCCTGAAATTTCCCCCTCATGTTTCCATGTCAGTCTAGACAACATGAAAGGAATAGAGTTCCTGAATGCCAGGCAGGGAATTGATCGACCAGAACGAATGAGCGTCGGTGCGCCAACCAACCAGCGAACGATCGTTACCAGCGAACGACCGTTACCAGCGAACCATCGTCTGGCGAACATTTAGAATCGAGTGAGGTTCAAGACTGGCCAGCACCACCACCACCACGCCTGGCAAGGGTTCATGTCAATAACATCTTACTCTCAGACTGCCTTTACTGGCACTGGTCGTGTGTGTGTGTGTGTGTGCGTGTGTGTGTGTGTGTGTGTGTGTGTGTGGACTACGTATATCATACCCACTTCCTTAAGCAACTTCCAAATTCGTTGTGTTTCCGTCTGGCTCTCGTAAGTTGATCATGATGTGTGACATTCATTCTCATCTCACTCATGTCTGCTCCTGCTTCCTCTCTTGTAGCTAACCCGATGCTGTAGCCTTCGATATCTCGCAAGCCCTGGGCGGGAGTGTGACATTAGGGTTTCATCTCCAACCTTCCCATTCTAAGCTTTCCTTCTTCACTATGCCCTCTACCACCTCCCTCATTGGTGGGTCGATCAGCGTCATCATCTGTGGATCAGCCAATCAGGCTTTCCCTATCGACAATGGCGTCCCTCTGGGCTCTGCCACATCTCCCACGTCCTTTCTTTTTTCTTTATATATATATATATATATATATATATATATATATATATATATATATATATATATATATATATATATATCACTTCGAGCAACGCGTGTTGTCGCTTCACTTTACAGTAATCCTTATTTTTCCCCTCAAACAATGACCCAACCTTGGTTTAATGAAGAAGCGTTTGCGCCAACACGAACACTTGCCCGGACTATACAAAGGGACTCCTTCGTCCTTGTATGGAGTTCTGCACTCGCATTTTAGGGGGGAGGTATAGTCCAAAGCAATCCGACTCATCAACTCTCCCGGTCTGACCTCAAAACCTGACACCCACTTGCCCTGCACCTGTGTCTATCTTTCTCTCCTCTCCATACATGAGTTTCTGCACCCAAGAACTGGCTGCTCGTGTGCCCCCCAAACATCAGCAAGACCACATGATGATGGGCACTCAAGTCGTCCAAGGATGGACCGTTCTGATATCTGCTTCTTTCCCTGCATCGCTAAACCTTGGAACTCTCTACCCTCACATGTTTTTCTTAATAGATTCAAGGCTGATATATCATTCTTAATCTTGTCACTTAACATTCTCTCTCTCTCTCTCTCTCTCTCTCTCTCTCTCTCTCTCTCTCTCTCTCTCTCTCTATATATATATATATATATATATATATATATATATATATATATATATATATATATATATATATATATATATATATATATATATATATATATAAAGCCTTGAGACTTACTGTGACTAAAAATCAGGTTATGGGGTCTAGTATGAGAGAGAAACAACAGGCTGGTGTGAGTGCATGTTTGAATGAAGAGATCCCAGAGGAAGTAGAGTGATTCAGACACTGGGAGTGGACATGGCAGCGGATGGAACTGTGGAAGCCGAGGTGAATCACTGGGTGGGTGAGAATGCAGAGATTCGGATGCATTAGGAGGTGTGTGGAAAGAGCTGTCATCGTTAGGGCAAAGATGGGCGAGTCTGATAATATGGTAGTCCCAACGGTGCTATATGGGGGCCAGTCATGGGCCCTAAACAGAAGAGAAGAGGTTGGGAAAGGGGTAATGAAACCGCTGAGATCAACATGTGGTGAGAGAAGAGTTCATAGTGCAAGGAATGATTTAAGAAATGTAGTAATAAGCCGAATATGACTGAGGGAACTGAACAAGGTGTACTGAAGTGCTTTGGACATTTGGAGAGGATGAGTGAAGAGAGACTAAGAGGATATGTGTCAAGAGGAGGGAGCAAAGAGGAGGAGACCGATAATGAAATAGGATGATGGAATGAGAGATGCTTTGAGGCATCGGGGCCCGAACATGCAGGAGGGTGACACGCGTTCAAGGGACAGAGCGAACTGAAGCGTTATGATATATGAGGGGTGACTTACTGTCAGTGGGCTGAATCAGGGAACATGAAGTGGTCTGGGGAAAACCACACAAAAATGTCTGTGGACACGGGGCTCTGGTCTTGGTACATTATACATGATAGTTAGAGGGTGGAAGTGAGCAAATGAGGTTGTCCTTCATCAGTTCCCGGCGCTACCTCGTCACGCGGTTAACGGCAAACTAGTATTTACACACACACACACACACACACACACACACATATATATATATATATATATATATATATATATATATATATATATATATATATATATATATATATACAGAGGAAACTCAGCATTATTACAAATCTATGCTGGCCAGCATACAAATAAGCGAGGCAGCACATCACATTATAACGACCCACCAACCCTGGACAGAACCCATTACAGCTCAAAGACAAAGACAAACTTCACGGAAACACGAAGGCTTCCGACCTTTCTGAGAACGACTCCAAGTGTCATAAAACATAAAGGCCCTCGAGGAGGAGAGACGAGGGTTACATGTCCTGAAGGAACACGCGACACGTCATTTCCACCCTTATCCTTACAACCAGGTCCACGTGTTGATGTGGTCAGGTCATCATCACGACCTGACCTCTCCACTTATTCCATAGTTTTGTGGAAAATGTGTTTGGTAACTTGAGAGCCCGCATGTTAGGTAGTGGACATGGGGTGTCATCTTACACACACACACAAACACCCACACACACACATCCCTCCACTGTATTCATGAGATACGACGTAAAAAAGAAAAAAAAAACTGGGTTTATACATGACGATAAGTTAACATACTCGCAAACAAAGGGCTAAGCAGTTCTTATGGTCTACATCTTGAACATAACCATCCCAAACACACACACACACTGGCATGAAAAGACGAAACATAGAAAACAGCAAAAAGATCAAATTCATATCATTTTTTCCCTACCTTTGAAGTTCTGCAGTACACTGGTGCTCACGCGGGGCGTCTCAGATACCCCAAAAACATTTCTACTTAACTTATAAACAATATAAACTTTCCCACAGGAGAAACAAGAGAGGCATACATAGCGAGCGGCAGCCCACCAGCTGCTGCGTGGGATAGACTTACCAGGAGGCGCGCCCAGGACCCGGCTCCCGCTGCACGATGCAACTCCAAACGCAGCTGCAAAACAAAAGAACTCTTTGTAGTTTACTCCCGAGAACTAGTTTACAATACGTCAGTCGTAGTTCATCACAGAGAGTAATTACCATATTCAAAATGAATAGCACCGATGAACTGCAGAGATTTGGGGCGTATTGTTCCTGAGCAGCAGCGGGAGCTTTGCTTACATTACCCTCGCAGTCAACAAGGAGCGGCCACATCTGGCGGGCAAGATGGCCAGGGTGGATCATTATATCAACCCAGCCCAGCCCGCTCTGGGAAGCCAAGCCTCTGGGACCCCTAGACACTCCCCGGAGATGAGAACTGCCAAGTCTTGGGCACACATGCCCCCCCCCAGACACAACCCCGGACCTGTTTACTGCCAAGACTCTAGCACATATGCTCCCAAGTAACTCCCCAGGCCTTTGTCTTGTCAAGACTCTGGTACATACGCTCCCCCACACACTCCCCGGACCTTTGTTTTGCCAAGACTGCAGCACACATGCTCCCCAGACACTCCCCCGAACCTGTATCTTGCCAAGACTACGTCACACATGCTCCCCAGACCTGTGTTTCACCAAACTCAATCACACATGCTCCCCAGACACTCCCTGGACCTGTGTGTTACCAAACTCAAGCACACAAGCTCCCCAGACACTCCCCGGACCTGTGTGTTACCAAACTCAAGCACACAAGCTCCCCAAACACTCCCTAGACCTGTGTCTTGCCAAGACTACGTCACACAAGCTCCCCCAAACACTCCCCCCGGACCTGTGTGTTGCAAACACATCAGCTCAAAACGTACCAACACAAGATAAACATCCGGCACGAACACCCACCGTCACTCGGGATTTAAATGCATTAAGACGTTGTTTTTCTAAGTATACAAACACACACACACACACACACACACACAAAGCGTCTCAATGATACTTATGTTCAAGGTCACATAACAAGGGTAGACGGAGGCCAGCCAACATGGAGCGTGTACACTGGGGTACAATATGTTGACATAGGGAGGTGACAGATGGTTCTTGTGATGGACACAAAGGGGGACGAGCGACCCTGCCACTGGTAATAGCACTGGAGGGTCAGAAACACATTAGAATACACAAGTGTCTAATGGGAGTGGGGTGAGCCACCACAGATGTAATGGGAGTGACTTGAAACGTAATAGGGTACATAAGACATGACACAACACATTCTCCAAAGCTGGCGCATCGAGATGGTAGAAATACCAAGGCAAATCCGGGGCCCAAGGCATCCTGGGGCTGGGAAAAGAGGAGACGAAAAAGAAAAAAAAAAGTGGATTAAACAACGCTCCTCCCCCCAAAAAACGGCTCTAATTTTTGTAGATTATCATTTATTTTTGTCTTTTCTAATCAAACGGGTCCCCACAAGCCCTCTTTTACAGGTGGGTATACGCCAAAACTTACGACCCCACAGCCCGTGTGTGTCAGTTCGTAACAACCCTAATCAAACCGTTCTCAATACCTTAGACCCTAAACCTCTGAAACCACTGATTCTGAAGCAAAGATGATTTACGTCAGTCAGATGGCAACGTCTTCTGAAACATTCCACACATACTACACCTGTATGGGAACCTGTTAGTCGGGTCATTAACTCGTAGTTGGGTCATTACTGTACCTCTGACACTAACATGTAACTAAACTTAGACAATTCTCATTCCAAAAATGTGCCAGTCACAGTCAGGACTGGAATTTGAAAAGAATGACAACCATTTCTCATGGAATTCGTCAACAATACCATGTACGTCTGTGTTATGTTCCAGTAATGTTCGCAGACTTTAAATCCAAGTCGGACCTCAACATTCTTGTAAACTTCTTCAGCGCATTTTTTTTCCCTTCTTAAATATGTCGTAACAGTATGTTATGATTGTTAAACGAATATTCATACATATTTTACTTTATAATCCCTTTAGTTATTATTTATGAAGAGACAATTGGGTGGAAAATTACGCTTGTTTTGATTGGTTGACGTGACTGGTCGTTTAGTCGTTAATCGCCTTGTAGGGTCGCTACTGAGCAATCATAGCGTCACAACAAAAAGCTTGTGTGTGTGTGTGTGTGTGTGTGTGTGTGTCTTGATAACACAACGATCAAGTGTCGTGACGAAAGACGGCCAATGCGCACACCACACAACCTGTCGTGTCCACACTGTGGCTCCTCCACCTCTATTGTCTGCCAGGGTCGTCGTTTAGACGACCGTGCTACACGACTCTACGAGGTCGTACAACCTCCACGTGGTCGTACAAGCTCTACGAGGTCGTACAACCTCCACGTGGTCGTACAAGCTCTACGAGGTCGTACAAGCTGTGGTAGACCCACCACAACCACCTCAATAAGGTAAGAAACATCTGTCCAATTTGCTCCAAACCAAACCCAATTTCACGAGGGCTAGGCTAGGCTAGGCTAGGTTACGTGAGGCTAGGTTAGGTTAGGTTAGGTTACGTGAGGCTAAGTTAGGTTACGTGAGGCTAGGTTAGGTTACGTGAGGTTAGGTTAGGTTACGTGAGGCTAGGTTAGGTTAGGTTAGGTTAGGCTAGGCTAGGCTAGGTTACGTGAGGCTAGGTTAGGTTAGGTTAGGTTAGGTTAAGTTAGGTTACGTGAGGCTAGGTTAGGTTAGGTTAGGTTACGTGAGGCTAGGTTAGGTTACGTGAGGCTCGGTTAGGTTAGGTTAGGTTAGGTTAAGTTAGGTTACGTGAGGCTAGGTTAGGTTAGGTTAGGTTACGTGAGGCTAGGCTAGGTTACGTGAGGCTAGGTTAGGTTAGGTTAAGTTAGGTTACGTGAGGCTAGGTTAGGTTACGTGAGGCTAGGCTAGGCTAGGCTACTTTAGGTTAGGTTGGACATGGTCGTTATATCTGTACGAAATTCGCGTTATTTCATCCAACATCCCCCCCCCTCTTGACGTGCAGTCCTCTCTCTCCTGTTTGTGAAATGTACTTAAAATTGCAGGATGGAGGGAAGGGCGGCCTGGTGGTAACTCTCCCATCTGTTAAATTTCTTCTAGTAACAAAAAAGTAAGTTTAAAACCGGAGACAGTAAATATGGCCGGGAACATTACACGACTTATTAGCACACAACTTCGTCGTCTCTTCTGTCCTCGTCTTCCCTGGGTCACAGCCCCGTCAGGGTGTTTCACTACCAGACCTGCCGCCACGTCCTGTAGCATCATCCCCTTCAGCGTTGTGGGTCCTCATGGGTTCCTGTGTGTGAGGTAGGGCGCGGGCTGTGTGTGAGGTAGGACGCGGGCTGTGTGTGAGGTAGGGCGCGGGCTGTGTGTGAGGTAGGGCGCGGGCTGTGTGTGAGGTAGGACGCGGGCTGTGTGTGAGGTAGGACGCGGGCTGTGTGTGAGGTAGGACGCGGGCTGTGTGTGAGGTAGGACGCGGGCTGTGTGTGAGGAGGGCGCGGGCTGTGTGTGAGGTAGGACGCGGGCTGTGTGTGAGGTAGGACGTGGGCTGTGTGTGAGGTAGGACGCGGGCTGTGTGTGAGGTAGGACGCGGGCTGTGTGTGAGGTAGGACGCGGGCTGTGTGTGAGGTAGGGCGCGGGCTGTGTGTGAGGTAGGGCGCGGGCTGTGTGTGAGGTAGGACGCGGGCTGTGTGTGAGGTAGGACGTGGGCTGTGTGTGAGGTAGGGCGCGGGCTGTGTGTGAGGTAGGGCGCGGGCTGTGTGTGAGGTAGGACGCGGCTGTGTGTGAGGTAGAACGCGGGCTGTGTGTGAGGTAGGACGCGGGCTGTGTGCGAGGTAGGACGCGGGCTGTGTGCGAGGTAGGACGCGTGCTGTGTGTGAGGTAGGACGCGGGCTGTGTGTGAGGTAGGGCGCGGGCTGTGTGTGAGGTAGGGCGCGGGCTGTGTGTGAGGTAGGGCGCGGGCTGTGTGTGAGGTAGGGCGCGGCTGTGTGTGAGGAGGGCGCGGGCTGTGTGTGAGGTAGGGCGCGGCTGTGTGTGAGGTAGGGCGCGGGCTGTGTGTGAGGTAGGACGTGGGCTGTGTGTGAGGTAGGGCGCGGGCTGTGTGTGAGGAGGGCGCGGGCTGTGTGTGAGGTAGGGCGCGGGCTGTGTGTCCTCACACGCCAAGTCCTGGCGAGAGGAACTGTAGAGTAGACCAGGATATGGTGGTGATGGTGATGGTGGTCATGGTGGTCATGGTGGTCATGGTTGTGGTGATGGTGGTGATGGTGATGGTGGTGATGGTGATGGTGGTGATGATGATGGTGGTGATGATGGTGATAGTGGTGATGGTGGTGATGGTGATGGTGGTGATGGTGATGGTGATGGTGGTGATGATGGTGATGGTGGTCATGGTTGTGGTGATGGTGGTCATGGTGGTGATGGTGATGGTGGTGATGGTGATGGTGATGGTGATGATGGTGGTGATGATGGTGATAGTGGTGATGGTGTTGATGGTGATGGTGGTGATGGTGGTGATGGTGATGGTGATGGTGATGGTGGTGATGGTTGATGGTAGTGATGGTGATGGTGGTGATGGTGATGGTGATAGTGGTGATGGTGGTGATGGTTGATGGTAGTGATGGTGATGGTGGTGATGGTGATGGTGATGGTGGTGATGGTGGTGATGGTGATGGTGGTGGTGGTGATGGTGAAGTGGTGATGGTGGTGATGGTGATGGTGTGGTGGTGGTGATGGTGTGGTGGTGATGATGATGGTGGTGATGGTGGTGAGTGGTGGATGGTGGTGATGGTGGTGATGGTGGTGATGGATGGGTGATGGTTGGTGGTGATGGTGGTGGTGGTGTGGTGGTGGTGATGGTGGTGATGGTGGTGGTGATGGTGATGGTGGTCGAGGTGATGGTGGATGGTGCTGGTGGTGGTGGTGGTGGAGTAGGTGGTGGTGATGATGGTGATGGTGGGTGATGGTGGTGATGGATGGTGGTGATGGTGAGATGGTGATGTTGGTGGTGGTGAGTGGTGATGGTGGTGCTGGTGATGGTGATGGTGGTGATGGTGGTGATGGTGGTGGTGTGATGGTGATGGTGGTGATGGTGGTGGTGATGGTGGTGATGGTGGTGATGGTGATGGTTGATGGTAGTGATGGTGATGGTGGTGATAGGTGATAAGGGTGATGGTGATGATGGTGATGATGGTGATGGTGGTGATGGTTGATGGTGGTGATGATGGTGATGGTGGTGATGGTGATAATGGTGATGGTAGTGGTGATGGTGATGGTGGTGAAGGTTGATGGTAGTGATGGTGATGGTGGTGATGGTGATGATGGTGATGGTGGTGATGGTGATGGTGGTGATGGTTGATGGTGGTGATGATGGTGGTGATGGTGATAATGGTGATGGTTGATGGTGGTGATGATGGTGGTGATGGTGATAATGGTGATGGTGATGGTGGTGATGATGGTGATGGTGGTGATAGTGGTGATGGTGGTGATGGTTGATGGTAGTGATGGTGATGGTGGTGATGGTGATGGTGATAGTGGTGATGGTTGATGGTAGTGATGGTGATGGTGGTGATGGTGATAATGGTGATGGTGATGGTGGTGATGGTGATGGTTGATGGTGGTGATGATGGTGATGGTGGTGATGGTGATGATGGTGATGGTGGTGATGGTGGTGTGGTGGTGATGGTGGTGGATGGTGGTGATGGTGGTGATGGTGGTGATGGTGGTGGTGGTGATGGTGGTGATGGTGGTGGTGGTGATGGTGATGGTGGTGATGGTGGTGGTGGTGATGGTAGTGATGGTGATGGTGGTGATGGTGGTGATGATGGTGGTGATGGTGGTGGTGGTGATGGTGGATGGTGGTGATGGTGGTGATAGTGGTGATGGTGGTGGTGGTGATGATGGTGGTGATGGTGATGGTGGTGATGGTGATGGTGGTGATGGTGGTGATGGTGGTGATGGTGATGGTAGTGATGGTGTGATGGTGATGGTGGTGATGGTGGTGATGGTGATGGTGGTGATGGTGGTGATGGTGATGGTGGTGATGGTGATGGTGATGGTGGTGGTGGTGATGATGGTGATGGTGGTGATGGTGGTGATGGTTGATGGTGGTGATGGTGATGGTGGTGATGGTGATAATGGTGATGGTGATGGTGGTGATGATGGTGATGGTGGTGATAGTGGTGATGGTGGTGATGGTGATGGTGGTGATGGTGGTGGTGGTGATGGTGGTGATGGTGATGGTGGTGATGGTGGTGGTGGTGATGGTGGTGATGGTGATGGTGGTGATGGTGGGTGATGGTGGTGGTGGTGATGGTGGTGATGGTGATGGTGGTGATGGTGATGGTGGTGATGGTGGTTGTGGTGATGGTGGTTGTGGTGATGGTGATGGTGGTGATGGTGATGGTGGTGATGGTGGTGATAGTGGTGATGGTGGTGGTGGTGATGGTGATGGTGGTGATGGTGATGGTGGTGATGGTGATGGTGGTGATGGTGGTGGTGGTGATGGTGGTGATAGTGGTGATGGTGATGGTGGTGATGGTGGTGGTGGTGATGGTGGTGATGGTGGTGATGATGGTGATGGTGGTGATGGTGATGGTGGTGGTGATGGTGGTGATGGTGATGGTGGTGATGGTGGTGATGGTGATGGTGGTGATGATGGTGATGGTGGTGATGGTGATGGTGGTGATAGTGGTGATGGTGGTGGTGGTGATGGTGATGGTGGTGATGGTGATGGTGGTGATGGTGGTGATGGTGATGGTGGTGATGATGGTGATGGTGGTGATGGTGATGGTGGTGATGATGGTGATGGTGGTGATAGTGGTGATGGTGGTGATGGTGGTGATGGTGGTGGTGGTGATGATGGTGATGGTGGTGATGGTGATGGTGGTGATGGTGGTGGTGATGGTGGTGGTGATGGTGGTGATGGTGATGGTGGTGATGGTGGTGGTGGTGATGGTGATGGTGGTGATGATGGTGATGGTGGTGATGGTGATGGTGGTGATGGTGGTGATGGTGGTGATGGTGATGGTGGTGGTGGTGATGGTGATGGTGGTGATAGTGGTGATGGTGGTGATGGTGATAGTGGTGATGGTGGTGGTGATGGTGATGGTGGTGATGGTGATGGTGGTGATGGGTGGTGATGGTGTGAGGTGGTGATGGTGATGGTGGTGATGATGGTGATGGTGGTGATGGTGATGGTGGTGATGTTGGTGATGGTGGTGATGGTGATGGTGGTGATGGTGGTGATGGTGGTGATGGTGTGGTGGGGTGATGGTGGTGATGGTGGGTGGTGGTGGTGGTGATGGTGTGGTGGTGATGGTGGTGGTGGTGATGGTGATGGTGGTGAGGTGATGGTGGTGAGTGATGGTGGTGATGGTGGTGATGGTGGATGTAGTGGTGGTGGTGATGGTGGTGGTGATGGTGGTGAGTGATGGTGGTGATGTGTTATGGTGGTGGATGGTGGTGGTGGTGATGGTGTGATAGTGTGGTGATGATGGTGATGGTGGTGATGGTTGATGGTGGTGATGAGTGGTGATGTGTGGTGATGGGTGAGTGATGTGAGGTGGTATGGTGATGGTGTATGTGGTGATAGTGGTGATGGTGGTGATGGTGATAGTGGTGATGGTGGTGATGGTGATGGTGGTGATGGTGGTGGTGATGGTGATGGTGGTGATGGTGGTGGTGATGGTGATGGTGGTGATGGTGGTGATAGTGGTGATGGTGATGGTGGTGATGGTGGTGATGGTGATGGTGGTCATGGTTGTGGTGATGGTGGTGGTGGTGATGGTGGTGATGGTGATGGTGGTGATGGTGGTGATGGTGATGGTGGTGATAGTGGTGATGGTGATGGTGGTGATGGTGGTGATAGTGGTGATGGTGGTGATGGTGATGGTGGTGGTGATGGTGATGGTGATGGTGATCATGGACAGCCACTCGCTATCATAATAATTAAGATATTGATTATCAAAAAGTGATTCGTTGGGGGGGGTTGGAGGGAAGGAGGGGGGGGTGCTTACACCCCCCCCCCGCCCCCCCTAATCTCCAGGAATGGTAATTAGCCAACAGTGATGACTGTGGGACCATCATAATGAGGGAAGTGGCAATTGAAGTTGACGAGGCAGTGGGAGAACATGAGTGTCGTGTGTATGGATACCTCCTCCGGTTTACCTAACCTTGATGTAAACGTACAAGGCGATGTATTATTATATACGGGTTATATCCCCGACGAAGAGAGAGAGAGAGAGAGAGAGAGAGAGAGAGAGAGAGAGAGAGAGAGAGAGAGAGAGAGAGAGAGAGAGAGAGAAGGGGGGAGGGGAGGGGGTTGGTCAACTATGTATTCATAACGTCCCATCTGATGTAACCTTTCCATGAACAATCATACATCGAATACAGAACGTTAATTACCTGTCAAACCTGGGAAGTAAACACACACACACACACACACACCATGATTCCACGTACACACACACACACACACACACACACACACCATGATTCCACGTACACACACACACACACACACACATACACACACACCATGATCCCACGTACACACACACACACACACACACACACACACACACACACACACCATGATCCCACGTACACACACACACACACACACACACACACACACACACACACACACACACACACCATGATTCCACGTACACACACACACACACACACACACACACACACACACACACACACACACACACCATGATCCCCCGTACACACACACACACACACACACACACACACACACACACACACACATACACACACACACCATGATTCCACGTACACACACACACACACACACACACACACACACACACACACACACACACACACACACCATGATCCCACGTACACACACACACACACACACACACACACACACACACACACACACACACACACACCATGATCCCACGTACACACACACACACACACACACACACACACACACACACATATACACACACACACACACACACACACACACACACACACACACACACACACACCATGATCCCACGTACACACACACACACACACACACACACACACACACACACACACACACACACACACACCATGATCCCACGTACACACACACACACATATACACACACACACACACACACACACACACACACACACACACCATGATCCCACGTACACACACACACACACACACACACACACACACACACACACATACCATGATCCCACGTACACACACACACACACACATATACACACACACACACACACACACACACACACACACACCATGATCCCACGTACACACACACACACACACACACACACACACATACCATGATCCCACGTACACACACACACACACACACATATACACACACACACACACATACACACACACACACACACACCATGATCCCACGTACACACACACACACACACACACACACACACACCATGATCCCACGTACACACACACACACACACACACACCGTACGTCAAACTAGGGCAGTTTAACGACAGAAACTCTTCACCTTCGCGTCCCAACTGCCTCCTGGAGGGGTACAACGAGGGGCGGGGGGGGATCACTGGACACAGAAAATCAGGTCGGGTCGCCCCGCTGCTCAACCACTACAGCGAGAGTATGATCCCAATCATTTTATTGATCAAATCATTATCTTGGAAGGGGATTAATTCATTACAGTGAAGGGGATTAATTCATTACAGTGAAGGGGATTAATTCATTACAGTGAAGGGGATTAATTCATTACAGTGAAGGGGATTAATATATATATCCGTATCTCCCGAGAGCCACCAGCCAAGGGGTTAATTAATCACTTATTTACATGATCAAGGTGAGGCACCCAGGGGAGGAGGGGGGGAGGGTGGCTCTAATTACTCGTGCTAATGACCTTAACTCTGTGCTCACGGGAGGCAACCCTGTAAAAAAAAAAATTGTTTACAATATATGTCTAAAACCCATTTACCTCATCAAGTAGAGAATATTTACAGCGAGTGAGTGCATTAAGGGGAGAGGGGAGAGGAAGGGAGAGCAGGGGGGAGGGGAGAGGAAGGGAGAGCAGGGGAGAGGAGAGAGGAAGGGAGAGCAGGGGAGAGGAGAGAGGAAGGGAGAGCAGGGGAGAGGAGAGAGGAAGGGAGAGCAGGGGAGAGGGAGGGTTTTTTTTTTTATATGTCAGAGCGGAGGCAGGCTGGGGGAGTGTGTGTGTGTGTGTTGGCAATGCTGCTGCAGTCATGTGTATAAAATTAGAAGTGTCAACACATCCTTCAACCCTTCCCTCCACATCCACCCCTTCACCCCGCGCCTCATGTGCTGGGGGAGCAGTCTGTGTCTAGGGAGACGAGCTGGGGAGGCCGGCTTGGGGAAGGGGGTAGCTGGGGGAGGCTAGGGAGGGAAGGGGGTAGCTGGGGGAGGCTAGGGAGGGAAGGGGGTAGCTGGGGGAGGCTAGGGAGGGAAGGGGGTAGCTGCGGGTGGGGTTGGTGGGAGAGAAGGAAGGAAGGTCGAGATGAGCGTGAAGGAAGGCTGAAGGTCGAGAAGAACGTGAAGGAAGGAAGGAAGGTCGAGATGAGCGTGAAGGAAGGAAGGTTGAGATGAGCGTGAAGGAAGGAAAGAAGGTCGAGATGAGCGTGAAGGAAGGCTGAAGGTCGAGATGAGCGTGAAGGAAGGAAGGAAGGTCGAGATGAGCGTGAAGGAAGGAAGGAAGGTCGAGATGAGCGTGAAGGAAGGCTGAAGGTCGAGATGAGCGTGAAGGAAGGAAAGAAGGTCGAGATGAGCGTGAAGGAAGGAAGGAAGGTCGAGATGAGCGTGAAGGAAGGAAGGAAGGTCGAGATGAGCGTGAAGGAAGGAAGGAATGTCGAGATGAGCGTGAAGGAAGGAAGGAAGGTCGAGATGAGCGTGAAGGAAGGAAGGAATGTCGAGATGAGCGTGAAGGAAGGAAGGAAGGCCGACAGATGGTTCAGGTCAGGAAGCTGGGGTGTCGTACCACCACGAGCAACACAGCACAGCACAACACAGCACAGCACAACACAGCACAGCACAACACAGCACAGCACAGCACAGCACAGCACAACACAGCACAACACAGCACAGCACAGCACAGCACGAGACACGGACGTGTTGCGTCACACTGGACGCAACACACCAGGGTCATGCGTCATACGTCAAGAGTTTTAAAGACATCAAATTTCAGACCAACACTAGATGGAATGACGACGTCATTCCCCCATCCCAGAGGTCGAGACATTGGACTCAACAGCCACCCTGGGGCAAGTTAGTGCCCCTCTGTAACCTGGTCATGTATTATGGACCAAGGATGTAAGGCATGTGGACGAGTAGGAAGAGAGGAGAGTGACTGGTTCCCAGTGAAGGTCGGTTTGCGGCAGGGGTGTGTGGTGTCCCCATGGTTGTTAAATTTGTTTAAGGATGGGGTGGTTAGGGAGGTGAATGCAAGAGGTTTGGAGATACAGGCGAGTATGCTGTCTGTTGGGGATGAGAGGGCCTGGGAAGTGAGTCAGTTGTTCGCCGATGATACAGCACCAGTGGCTGATTCGAGTGAGAAACTGCAGAAGTAATTGACTGAGTTTGGAAAAGTGTGTGAAAGGAGAAATTTGAGAGTAAATGTGAATAAGAGCAAGGTTATTAAGTTCAGTGGGGTTGAGGGACAAGTTAATTGGGATGAAAGTTTGTATGGAGAAAAATTGGAGGAAGTAAAGTGTTTTAGATATCTGGGAGTGAACTTAGCAGTAGATGGAACCATGGAAGCGGAAGTGAATCACAGGGTGGGGGAGGGGGCGAAGGTTCTTGGAGCGATGAAGAATGTGTGGAAGGAGAGAAGGTTATCTCAGAGGGCAAAAATGGGTATGTTTGAAGGAATAGTAGTTCCAAAAATGTAATGTGGTTACGAGGCGTGGGCTATAGGTAGGGTTGTGCGGAGGGTGGATGTGTTGGAGATGAAATTGTGAGGGCGATATGGGATGTGAAGTGGTTTGATCGAGTAAGTAATGTAAGGGTAAGAGAGAGGTGTGGTAATAAAAAGTGTGTGGTTGAGAGAGCAGAAGAGGGTGTGTTGAAATGATTTGGACATAAGGAGAGAATGAGCGAGGAGACATTGGCAAAGAGGATATATGTGTCAGAGGTGGAGGGAACAAGGAGAAGCGAGAGACCAAATTGGAGGTGGAAGGATAAAGTGAAAAAGATTTTGAGCAATTGGGGCCTGAACATACAGGAAGGTGAGAGGCGTGCAAGGAAAAGAGTGCGTTGGAACGAAGTGGTATACCGGGGTCGACGTGCTGTCAATGGACTGAAGCAGGGCATGTGAAACGTCTGGGGTAAACCATGGAGAGGGTTGTGGGGCCTGGATGTGGATAGGGAGCTGTGGTTTCGGTGCATTACACATAGCTAGAGACTTGAGTGTGAGCGAATGAGGCCTTTTTGTCACTTTTTCTGGCGCTGCCTCGCTGAAGCAGTGGGTAGCGATGCTATTTCCTGTGGGGAAGGGTATCGCCAGAAATGGGTGAAGGCATGCAAGTATGAATTTGTACACGAAAATACATGTATATGTCTGTGTACGCATATGTATGTGTGTATAAGAGTGGATGGGCCATTCTTTCGTCTGTTTCCTGGCTCTACCTTGTTCAAGCGGGAAACAGCGATCAAGTATGATAAAAATATTGAATGGGAAGTGAGTCAGTTGTTGTTCGCTGATGATACAGCGCTGGTGGCTGATTCATGTGAAAAACTGCAGAAGCTGGTGACTGAGTTTGGTAAAGTGTGTGAAAGAAAGTTAAGAGTAAATGTGAATAAGAGCAAGGTCATTAGGTACAGTAGGGTTGAGGGTCAAGTCAATTAGGAGGTAAGTTTGAATGGAGAAAAACTGGAGGAAGTAAAGTGGTTTAGATATCTGGGAGTGGATCTGGCAGCGGATGGAACCATGGAAGCGGAAGTGAATCATAGGGTGGGGAAGGGGGCGAAAATCCTGGGAGCCTTGAAGAATGTGTGGAAGTCGAGAACATTATCTCCGAAAGCAAAAATGGCTATGTCTGAAGGAATAGTGGTTCCAACAATGTCATATGGTTGCGAGGCGTGGGCTATGGATAGGGTAGTGCGCAGGAAGGTGGATGTGCTGGAAATGAGATGTTTGAGGACAATATGTGGTGTGAGGTGGTTTGATCGAGTAAGTAATGTAAGGGTAAGAGAGATGTGTGGAAATAAGAAGAGCGTGGTTGAGAGAGCAGAAGAGGGTGTTTTGAAATGGTTTGGGCACATGGAGAGAATGAGTGAGGAAAGATTGACCAAGAGGATATATGTGTCGGAGGTGGAGGGAACGAGGAGAAGTGGGAGACCAAATTGGAGGTGGAAAGATGGAGCGAAAAAGATTTTGAGTGATCGGGGCCTGAACATGCAGGAGGGTGAAAGGCGGGTAAGGAATAAAGTGAATTGGATCGATGTGGTATACCGGCGTCGACGTGCTGTCAATGGATTGAATCAGGGCATGTGAAGCGTCTGGGGTAAACCATGGAAAGTTCTGTGGGGCCTGGATGTGGAAAGGGAGCTGTGGTTTCGGGTATTGTTGCATGACAGCTAGAGACTGAGTGTGAACGAATGGGGCCTTTGTTGTGTTTTCCTGGCGCTACCTCGCACACATGAGGGGGAGGGGGATGTTATTCCATGTTTGGCGAGGTGGCGATGGGAATGAATAAAGGCAGACTGTGTGAATTGTGTGCATGTGTATATATGTATATGTCTGTGTGTGTATATATATATGTGTACACTGAGATGTATGGGCATGTATATTTGCGTGTGGGGACGTGTATGTATATACATGTGTATATACATGCGCTACCTTGCAAACGCGGGAGACAGCGACAGAGCAAAATAAAAAAAAATATATATATATATATATATATATATACAGTCAGCCAATCCATGACTCTACCATACCCACCATTTCGTGGTCTCTTTTAAATGGTACTGTACAGAGAGCAACCTCATTCCACATAGCTCCAGTATCATCTCACAAGGCCCACGCCACTGTAATCAAACACTGTAGCTTCAGTTCCCTCTCTCAAGTTACAAAGAGTTCCAGTGGCAATAAAGTCCATCGACCAGGACGATAATGAACCCGACGCAGCACTCCACGGAGCCGACTTTGCGGAAGAGGTAGTGTCAAAGGCTTTCGCTTCCTCGTAGCCCGAGTTCCACGTTACTCCGTTACGTCAGTTCACAACCAGCAACGTCTTTTCTTTTCATTTATTAAAAAGTAATCTATATCAATTTCACTGCAACTCACAGTCGAGTACAAAGACATATCAATTTGACGGTTCATTCCGTGGTGGAGGTAGTGGCTACCTCAGGCCCCACAGGGGAATCTTTGATCTCCACCAGGCCACTACCCCCCATCACTAGTGTTGGAGGTGCAGGCCACTACCCCCATCACCGGTAGTGGCCTGCACCTCCAACACCGGTGATGGGGGCAGTGGCCTGCACCTCCAACACTAGTGATGGGGGTAGTGGCCTGCACGTGTTACCGGGCTCCGCCTGCAAGAGGGTGACCTGCAAGATGACCATCTCCTCTAAGATAATATCACTCCGTGGGGTAGTCTACATTACCCTGCTACTGAGTAAGGAGCGCAGCCTTGGGCCACACAAGTTAATGAGTTATCTGGACCTTCCTGATCACGTTATCAGTGAACAGTTCATCCAACCAGGCAACAACCAGAGGCTTGAACATGAACACGAGGACAAGGATTTGTTCTATATAAGATGTTCATCAAGTTCTTTGATAAGATCAGAAGCAGTGGAGAGTGATGAAACAGTATATATATATA